>NW_028132876.1:0-150027 GCF_964374135.1 Grampus griseus
CCTAACCCGTACGCTAACACTAACCCGCGCCCTCACGCGTACACTCCCCCTAAAGCGTTGTCGTACCCTCCCCTGGACCCTAAATCGTCCCCGTCCCCTAACCCTAACCTTAGCCCGAACCCTAACCCTAACCATTCCCCAAAGCCTGACCCTCACCCGTCCCCTAATCCTAACCCGTACGCTAACACTAACCCGCGCCCTCACACGTACGCTCCCCCTAAAGCGTTGTCGTACCCTCCCCTGGACCCTAAACCGTCCCCGTCACCTAACCCTAACCCTAGCCCGAACCCTAACCCTAACCCTTCCCCGAAGCCTGACCCTCACCTGTCCCCTAATCCTAACCCGTACGCTAACACTAACCCGCGCCCTCACACGTACGCTCCCCCTAAAGCGTTGTCGTACCCTCCCCTGGACCCTAAACCGTCCCCATCCCCTAACCCTAACCCTAGCCCGAACCCTAACCCTAACCCTTCCCCGAAGCCAGACCCTCACCCGTCCCCTAATCCTAACCCGTACGCTAACACTAACCCGCGCCCTCACACGTACGCTCCCCCTAAAGCGTTGTCGTACCCTCCCCTGGACCCTAAACCGTCCCCGTCCCCTAACCCTAACCCTAGCCCGAACCCTAACCCTAACCCTTCCCCGAAGCCTGACCCTCACCCGTCCCCTAATCCTAACCCGTACGCTAACACTAACCCGCGCCCTCACACGTACGCTTCCCCTAAAGCGTTGTCGTACCCTCCCCTGGACCCTAAACCGTCCCCGTCCCCTAACCCTAACCCTAGCCCGAACCCTAACCCTAACCCTTCCCCGAAGCCTGACCCTCACCCGTCCCCTAATCCTAACCCGTAAGCTAACACTAACCCGCGCCCTCACACGTACGCTCCCCCTAAAGCGTTGTCGTACCCTCCCCTGGACCCTAAACCGTCCCCGTCCCCTAACCCTCACCCTAGCCCGAACCCTAACCCTAACCCTTCCCCGAAGCCTGACCCTCACCCGTCCCCTAATCCTAACCCCTACGCTAACACTAACCCGCGCCCTCACACGTACGCTCCCCCTAAAGCGTTGTCATACCCTCCCCTGGACCCTAAACCTTCCCCGTCCGCTAACCCTAACCCTAACCCGAAGCCTAACCCTAACCCTTCCCCGAAGCCTGACCCTCACCCGTCCCCTAATCCTAACCCCTACGCTAACACTAACCCGCGCCCTCACACGTACGCTGCCCCTAAAGCGTTGTCGTACCCTCCCCTGGACCCTAAACCTTCCCCGTCCCCTAACCCTAACCCTAGCCCGAACCCTAACCCTAACCCTTCCCCGAAGCCTGACCCTCACCCGTCCCCTAATCCTAACCCGTACGCTAACACTAACCCACGCCCTCACACGTACGCTCCCCCTAAAGCGTTGTCGTACCCTCCCCTGGACCCTAAACCGTCCCCGTCCCCTAACCCTAACCCTAGCCCGAACCCTAACCCTAACCCTTCCCCGAAGCCTGACCCTCACCCGTCCCCTAATCCTAACCCGTACGCTAACACTAACCCGCGCCCTCACACGTACGCTCCCCCTAAAGCGTTGTCGTACCCTCCCCTGGACCCTAAACCGTCCCCGTCCCCTAACCCTAACCCTAGCCCGAACCCTAACCCTAACCCTTCCCCGAAGCCTGACCCTCACCCGTCCCCTAATCCTAACCCCTACGCTAACACTAACCCGCGCCCTCACACGTACGCTCCCCCTAAAGCGTTGTCGTACCCTCCCCTGGACCCTAAACCGTCCCCGTCACCTAACCCTAACCCTAGCCCGAACCCTAACCCTAACCCTTCCCCGAAGCCTGACCCTCACCTGTCCCCTAATCCTAACCCGTACGCTAACACTAACCCGCGCCCTCACACGTACGCTCCCCCTAAAGCGTTGTCGTACCCTCCCCTGGACCCTAAACCGTCCCCATCCCCTAACCCTAACCCTAGCCCGAACCCTAACCCTAACCCTTCCCCGAAGCCAGACCCTCACCCGTCCCCTAATCCTAACCCGTACGCTAACACTAACCCGCGCCCTCACACGTACGCTCCCCCTAAAGCGTTGTCGTACCCTCCCCTGGACCCTAAACCGTCCCCGTCCCCTAACCCTAACCCTAGCCCGAACCCTAACCCTAACCCTTCCCCGAAGCCTGACCCTCACCCGTCCCCTAATCCTAACCCGTACGCTAACACTAACCCGCGCCCTCACACGTACGCTTCCCCTAAAGCGTTGTCGTACCCTCCCCTGGACCCTAAACCGTCCCCGTCCCCTAACCCTAACCCTAGCCCGAACCCTAACCCTAACCCTTCCCCGAAGCCTGACCCTCACCCGTCCCCTAATCCTAACCCGTAAGCTAACACTAACCCGCGCCCTCACACGTACGCTCCCCCTAAAGCGTTGTCGTACCCTCCCCTGGACCCTAAACCGTCCCCGTCCCCTAACCCTCACCCTAGCCCGAACCCTAACCCTAACCCTTCCCCGAAGCCTGACCCTCACCCGTCCCCTAATCCTAACCCCTACGCTAACACTAACCCGCACCCTCACACGTACGCTCCCCCTAAAGCGTTGTCATACCCTCCCCTGGACCCTAAACCTTCCCCGTCCGCTAACCCTAACCCTAACCCGAAGCCTAACCCTAACCCTTCCCCGAAGCCTGACCCTCACCCGTCCCCTAATCCTAACCCCTACGCTAACACTAACCCGCGCCCTCACACGTACGCTGCCCCTAAAGCGTTGTCGTACCCTCCCCTGGACCCTAAACCTTCCCCGTCCCCTAACCCTAACCCTAGCCCGAACCCTAACCCTAACCCTTCCCCGAAGCCTGACCCTCACCCGTCCCCTAATCCTAACCCGTACGCTAACACTAACCCACGCCCTCACACGTACGCTCCCCCTAAAGCGTTGTCGTACCCTCCCCTGGACCCTAAACCGTCCCCGTCCCCTAACCCTAACCCTAGCCCGAACCCTAACCCTAACCCTTCCCCGAAGCCTGACCCTCACCCGTCCCCTAATCCTAACCCGTACGCTAACACTAACCCGCGCCCTCACACGTACGCTCCCCCTAAAGCGTTGTCGTACCCTCCCCTGGACCCTAAACCGTCCCCGTCCCCTAACCCTAACCCTAGCCCGAACCCTAACCCTAACCCTTCCCCGAAGCCAGACCCTCACCCGTCCCCTAATCCTAACCCGTACGCTAACACTAACCCGCGCCCTCACACGTACGCTCCCCCTAAAGCGTTGTCGTACCCTCCCCTGGACCCTAAACCGTCCCCGTCCCCTAACCCTAACCCTAGCCCGAACCCTAACCCTAACCCTTCCCCGAAGCCTGACCCTCACTCGTCCCCTAATCCTAACCCGTACGCTAACACTAACCCGCGCCCTCACACGTACGCTTCCCCTAAAGCGTTGTCGTACCCTCCCCTGGACCCTAAACCGTCCCCGTCCCCTAACCCTAACCCTAGCCCGAACCCTAACCCTAACCCTTCCCCGAAGCCTGACCCTCACCCGTCCCCTAATCCTAACCCGTAAGCTAACACTAACCCGCGCCCTCACACGTACGCTCCCCCTAAAGCGTTGTCGTACCCTCCCCTGGACCCTAAACCGTCCCCGTCCCCTAACCCTAACCCTAGCCCGAACCCTAACCCTAACCCTTCCCCGAAGCCTGACCCTCACCCGTCCCCTAATCCTAACCCCTACGCTAACACTAACCCGCGCCCTCACACGTACGCTCCCCCTAAAGCGTTGTCATACCCTCCCCTGGACCCTAAACCTTCCCCGTCCGCTAACCCTAACCCTAACCCGAAGCCTAACCCTAACCCTTCCCCGAAACCTGACCCTCACCCGTCCCCTAATCCTAACCCCTACGCTAACACTAACCCGCGCCCTCACACGTACGCTCCCCCTAAAGCGTTGTCGTACCCTCCCCTGGACCCTAAACCGTCCCCGTCACCTAACCCTAACCCTAGCCCGAACCCTAACCCTAACCCTTCCCCGAAGCCTGACCCTCACCTGTCCCCTAATCCTAACCCGTACGCTAACACTAACCCGCGCCCTCACACGTACGCTCCCCCTAAAGCGTTGTCGTACCCTCCCCTGGACCCTAAACCGTCCCCATCCCCTAACCCTAACCCTAGCCCGAACCCTAACCCTAACCCTTCCCCGAAGCCAGACCCTCACCCGTCCCCTAATCCTAACCCGTACGCTAACACTAACCCGCGCCCTCACACGTACGCTCCCCCTAAAGCGTTGTCGTACCCTCCCCTGGACCCTAAACCGTCCCCGTCCCCTAACCCTAACCCTAGCCCGAACCCTAACCCTAACCCTTCCCCGAAGCCTGACCCTCACCCGTCCCCTAATCCTAACCCGTACGCTAACACTAACCCGCGCCCTCACACGTACGCTACCCCTAAAGCGTTGTCGTACCCTCCCCTGGACCCTAAACCGTCCCCGTCCCCTAACCCTAACCCTAGCCCGAACCCTAACCCTAACCCTTCCCCGAAGCCTGACCCTCACCCGTCCCCTAATCCTAACCCGTAAGCTAACACTAACCCGCGCCCTCACACGTACGCTCCCCCTAAAGCGTTGTCGTACCCTCCCCTGGACCCTAAACCGTCCCCGTCCCCTAACCCTCACCCTAGCCCGAACCCTAACCCTAACCCTTCCCCGAAGCCTGACCCTCACCCGTCCCCTAATCCTAACCCCTACGCTAACACTAACCCGCGCCCTCACACGTACGCTCCCCCTAAAGCGTTGTCATACCCTCCCCTGGACCCTAAACCTTCCCCGTCCGCTAACCCTAACCCTAACCCGAAGCCTAACCCTAACCCTTCCCCGAAGCCTGACCCTCACCCGTCCCCTAATCCTAACCCGTACGCTAACACTAACCCGTGCCCTCACACGTACGCTCCCCCTAAAGCGTTGTCGTACCCTCCCCTGGACCCTAAACCGTCCCCGTCCCCTAACACTAACCCTAGCCCGAACCCTAACCCTAACCCTTCGCCGAAGCCTGACCCTCACCCGTCCCCTAATCCTAACCCGTACGCTAACACTAACCCGCGCCCTCACACGTACGCTCCACCTAAAGCGTTGTCGTACCCTCCCCTGGACCCTAAACCGTCCCCGTCCCCTAACCCTAACCCTAGCCCGAACCCTAACCCTAACCCTTCCCCGAAGCCTGACCCTCACCCGTCCCCTAATCCTAACCCGTACGCTAACACTAACCCGCGCCCTCACAAGTACGCTCCCCCTAAAGCGTTGTCGTACCCTCCCCTGGACCCTAAACCGTCCCCGTCCCCTAACCCTAACCCTAGCCCGAACCCTAACCCTAACACTTCCCCGAAGCCAGACCCTCACCCGTCCCCTAATCCTAACCCGTACGCTAACACTAACCCGCGCCCTCACACGTACGCTCCCCCTAAAGCGTTGTCGTACCCTCCCCTGGACCCTAAACCGTCCCCGTCCCCTAACCCTAACCCTAGCCCGAACCCTAACCCTAACCCTTCCCCGAAGCCTGACCCTCACCCGTCCCCTAATCCTAACCCGTACGCTAACACTAACCCGCGCCCTCACACGTACGCTCCCCCTAAAGCGTTGTCGTACCCTCCCCTGGACCCTAAACCGTCCCCGTCCCCTAACCCTAACCCTAGCCCGAACCCTAACCCTAACACATCCCCGAACCCTGAGCCTCACCCGTCCCCTAATCCTAACCCGTACGCTAACACTAACCCGCGCCCTCACACGTACGCTCCCCCAAAGCGTTGTCGTACCCTCCCCCGGACCCTAAACCGTCCCCGTCCCCTAACACTAACCATAGCCCGAACCCTAACCCTAACCCTTCCCCGAAGCCTGACCCTCACCCGTCCCCTAATCCTAACCCGTACGCTAACACTAACCCATGCCCTCACACGTACGCTCCCCCTAAAGCGTTGTCGTACCCTCCCCTGGACCCTAAACCGTCCCCGTCCCCTAACCCTAACCCTAGCCCGAACCCTAACCCTAACCCTTCCCCGAAGCCTGACCCTCACCCGTCCCCTAATCCTAACCCGTACGCTAACACTAACCGGAGCCCTCACACGTACGCTCCCCCTAAAGCGTTGTCGTACCCTCCCCTGGACCCTAAACCGTCCCCGTCCCCTAACCCTAACCCTAGCCCGAACCCTAACCCTAACACTTCCCCGAAGCCTGACACTCACCCGTCCCCTAATCCTATCCCGTACGCTAACACTAACCCATGCCCTCACACGTACGCTCCCCCTAAAGCATTGTCGTACCCTCCCCTGGACCCTGAACCGTCCCCGTCCCCTAACCCTAACCCTAGCCCGAACCCTAACCCTAACCCTTCCCCGAAGCCTGACCCTCACCCGTCCCCTAATCCTAACCCGTAAGCTAACACTAACCCGCGCCCTCACACGTACGCTCCCCCTAAAGCGTTGTCGTACCCTCCACTGGACCCTAAACCGTCCCCGTCCCCTAACCCTAACCCTAGCCCGAACCCTAACCCTAACCCTTCCCCGAAGCCTGACCCTCACCCGTCCCCTAATCCTAACCCGTACGCTAACACTAACCCGCGCCCTCACGCGTACGCTCCCCCTAAAGCGTTGTCGTACCCTCCCCTGGACCCTAAACCGTCCCCGTCCCCTAACCCTAACCCTAGCCCGAACCCTAACCCTAACCCTTCCCCGAAGCCTGACCCTCACCGTCCCCTAATCCTAACCCGTACGCTCACACTAACCCGTGCCCTCACTCGTACGCTCCCCCTAAAGCGTTGTTGTACCCTCTCCTGGACCCTAAACCGTCCCCGTCCCCTAACCCTAACCCTAGCCCTAACCCTAACCCTAACCCTTCCCCGAAGCCTGACACTCACCTGTCCCCTAATCCTAACCCGTACGCTCACACTAACCCGCACCCTCACGCGTACGCTCCCCCTAAAGCGTTGTCGTACCCTCCCCTGGACCCTAAACCGTCCCCGTCCCCTAACCCTAACCCTAGCCCGAACCCTAACCCTAACCCTTCCCCGAAGCCTGACCCTCACCCGTCCCCTAATCCTAACCCGTACGCTAACACTAACCCGCGCCCTCACACGTACGCTCCCCCTAAAGCGTTGTCGTACCCTCCCCTGGACCCTAAACCGTCCCCGTCCCCTAACCCTAACCCTAGCCCGAACCCTAACCCTAACCCTTCCCCGAAGCCTGACCCTCACCCGTCCCCTAATCCTAACCCGTAAGCTAACACTAACCCGCGCCCTCACACGTACGCTCCCCCTAAAGCGTTGTCGTACCCTCCCCTGGACCCTAAACCGTCCCCGTCCCCTAACCCTAACCCTAGCCCGAACCCTAACCCTAACCCTTCCCCGAAGCCTGACCCTCACCCGTCCCCTAATCCTAACCCGTAAGCTAACACTAACCCGCGCCCTCACACGTACGCTCCCCCTAAAGCGTTGTCGTACCCTCCCCTGGACCCTAAACCGTCCCCGTCCCCTAACCCTAACCCTAGCCCGAACCCTAACCCTAACCCTTCCCCGAAGCCTGACCCTCACCCGTCCCCTAATCCTCACCCGTACGCTAACACTAACCCGCGCCCTCACGCGTACGCTCCCCCTAAAGCGTTGTCGTACCCTCCCCTGGACCCTAAACCGTCCCCGTCCCCTAACCCTAACCCTAGCCCGAACCCTAACACTAACACTTCCCCGAAGCCTGACCCTCACCCGTCCCCTAATCCTAACCAGTAAGCTAACACTAACCCGCGCCCTCACACGTACGCTCCCCCTAAAGCGTTGTCGTACCCTCCACTGGACCCTAAACCGTGCCCGTCCCCTAACCCTAACCCTAGCCCGAACCCTAACCCTAACCCTTCCCCGAAGCCTGACCCTCACCCGTCCCCTAATCCTAACCCGTACGCTAACACTAACCCGCGCCCTCACGCGTACGCTCCCCCTAAAGCGTTGTCGTACCCTCCCCTGGACCCTAAACCGTCCCCGTCCCCTAACCCTAACCCTAGCCCGAACCCTAACCCTAACCCTTCCCCGAAGCCTGACCCTCACCGTCCCCTAATCCTAACCCGTACGCTAACACTAACCCGCGCCCTCACTCGTACGCTCCCCCTAAAGCGTTGTTGTACCCTCCCCTGGACCCTAAACCGTCCCCATCCCCTAACCCTAACCCTAGCCCTAACCCTAACCCTAACCCTTCCCCGAAGCCTGACACTCACCCGTCCCCTAATCCTAACCCGTACGCTCACACTAACCCGCGCCCTCACGCGTACGCTCCCCCTAAAGCATTGTCGTACCCTCCCCTAAACCCTAAACCGTCCCCGTCCCCTAACACTAACCCTAGCCCGAACCCTAACCCTAACCCTTCCCCGAAATCTGACCCTCACCCGTCCCATAATTCTAACACGTACGCTAACACTAACCCGCGCCCTCACACGTACGCTCCCGCTAAAGCGTTGTCGTACCCTCCCCTGGACCCTAAACCGTCCCCGTCCCCTAACCCTAACCCTAGCCCGAACCCTAACCCTAACCCTTCCCCGAAGCCTGACCCGCACCCGTCCCCTAATCCTAACCCGTAAGCTAACACTAACCCGCGCCCTCACACGTACGCTCCCCCTAAAGCGTTGTCGTACCCTCCCCTGGACCCTAAACCGTCCCCGTCCCCTAACCCTAACCCTAGCCCGAACCCTAACCCTAACCCTTCCCCGAAGCCTGACACTCACCCGTCCCCTAATCCTAACCCGTACGCTACCACTAACCCGCGCCCTCACACGTACGCTCCCCCTAAAGCGTTGTCGTACCCTTCCCTGGACCCTAAACCGTCCCCGTCCCCTAACCCTAACCCTAGCCCGAACCCTAACCCTAACCCTTCCCCGAAGCCTGACCCTCACCCGTCCCCTAATCCTATCCCGTACGCTAACACTAACCCGTGCCCTCACACGTACGCTCCCCCTAAAGCATTGTCGTACCCTCCCCTGGACCCTGAACCGTCCCCGTCCCCTAACCCTAACCCTAGCCCGAACCCTAACTCTAACCCTTCCCCGAAGCCTGACCCTCACCCGTCCCCTAATCCTAACCCGTACGCTAACAATAACCCACACCCTCACACGTACGCTCCCCCTAAAGCGTTGTCGTACCCTCCCCTGAACCCTAAACCGTCCCCGTCCCCTAACCTTAACCCTACCCGAACCCTAACCCTAACCCTTCCCCGAAGCCTGACCCTCATCCGTCCCCTAATCCTAACCCGTACGCTAACACTAACCCACGCCCTCACACATACGCTCCCCGTAAAGCGTTGTCGTACCCTCCCCTGAACCCTAAACCGTCCCCGTCCCCTAACCCTAACCCTAGCCCGAACCCTAACCCTAACCCTTCCCCGAAGCCTGACACTCACCCGTCCCCTAATCCTATCCCGTACGCTAACACTAACCCGCGCCCTCACACGTACGCTCCCCCTAAAGCGTTGTCGTACCCTCCGCTGGACCCTAAACCGTCCCCGTCCCCTAACCCTAACCCTAGCCCGAACTCTACCGCTAACCCTTCCCCGAAGCCTGACCCTCACCCGACCCATAATCCTAACCCGAAGGCTAACACTAACCCGCGCCCTCACGCGTACGCTCCCCCTAAAGCGTTGTCGTACCCTCCCCTGGACCCTAAACCGTCCCCGTCCCCTAACCCTAACCCTAGCCCGAACCCTAACCCTAACCCTTCCCCGAAGCCTGACCCTCACCCGTCCCCTAATCCTAACCCGTACGCTAACATTCACCCACGCCCTCACACGTACGCTCCCCCTAAAGCGTTGTCGTACCCTCCCCTGGACCCTAAACCGTCCCCGTCCCCTAACCCTAACCCTAGCCCGAACCCTACCCCTAACACTTCCCCGAAGCCTGACCCTCACCCGACCCCTAATCCTAACACGAACGCTAACACTAACCCGCACCCTCACACGTACGCTCCCTCTAAAGCGTTGTCGTACCATCCCAAGGACCCTAAACCGTCCCCGTCCCCTAACCCTAACCCTAGCGCGAACCCTAACCCTAACCCTTCCCCGAAGCCTGACCCTCATCCGTCCCCTAATCCTAACCCGTACGCTAACACTAACCCGCGCCCTCACACGTACGCTCCCCCTAAAGCGTTGTCGTACCCTCCCCTGGACCCTAAACCATCCCCGTCCCCTAACCCTAACCCTAGTCCGAACCCTAACCCTAACCCTTCCCCGAAGCTTGACCCTCACCCGTCCCCTAATCCTAACCCGTAAGCTAACACTAACCCGCGCCCTCACACGTACGCTCCCCCTAAAGCGTTGTCGTACCCTCCACTGGACCCTAAACCGTCCCCGTCCCCTAACCCTAACCCTAGCCCGAACCCTAACCCTAACCCTTCCCCGAAGCCTGACCCTCACCCGTCCCCTAATCCTAACCCGTACGCTAACACTAACCCGCGCCCTCACGCGTACGCTCCCCCTAAAGCGTTGTCGTACCCTCCCCTGGACCCTAAACCGTCCCCGTCCCCTAACCCTAACCCTAGCCCGAACCCTAACACTAACCCTTCCCCGAAGCCTGACCCTCACCGTCCCCTAATCCTAACCCGTACGCTCACACTAACCCGTGGCCTCACTCGTACGCTCCCCCTAAAGCGTTGTTGTACCCTCTCCTGGACCCTAAACCGTCCCCGTCCCCTAACCCTAACCCTAGCCCTAACCCTAACCCTAACCCTTCCCCGAAGCCTGACACTCACCCGTCCCCTAATCCTAACCCGTACCCTCACACTAACCCGCACCCTCACGCGTACGCTCCCCCTAAAGCGTTGTCGTACCCTCCCCTGGACCCTAAACCGTCCCCGTCCCCTAACCCTAACCCTAGCCCGAACCCTAACCCTAACCCTTCCCCGAAGCCTGACACTCACCCGTCCCCTAATCCTAACCCGTACGCTACCACTAACCCGCGCCCTCACACGTACGCTCCCCCTAAAGCGTTGTCGTACCCTTCCCTGGACCCTAAACCGTCCCCGTCCCCTAACCCTAACCCTAGCCCGAACCCTAACCCTAACCCTTCCCCGAAGCCTGACCCTCAACCGTCCCCTAATCCTAACCCGTACACTAACACTAACCCGCGCCCTCACACGTATGCTCCCCCTAAAGCGTTGTCGTACTCTCTCCTGGACCCTACACCGTCCCCGTCCCCTAACCCTAACCCTAGCCCGAACCCTAACCCTAACCCTTCCCCGAAGCCTGACCCTCACCCGTCCCCTAATCCTATCCCGTACGCTAACACTAACCCGTGCCCTCACACGTACGCTCCCCCTAAAGCATTGTCGTACCCTCCCCTGGACCCTGAACCGTCCCCGTCCCCTAACCCTAACCCTAGCCCGAACCCTAACTCTAACCCTTCCCCGAAGCCTGACCCTCACCCGTCCCCTAATCCTAACCCGTACGCTAACAATAACCCACACCCTCACACGTACGCTCCCCCTAAAGCGTTGTCGTACCCTCCCCTGAACCCTAAACCGTCCCCGTCCCCTAACCTTAACCCTACCCGAACCCTAACCCTAACCCTTCCCCGAAGCCTGACCCTCATCCGTCCCCTAATCCTAACCCGTACGCTAACACTAACCCACGCCCTCACACATACGCTCCCCGTAAAGCGTTGTCGTACCCTCCCCTGAACCCTAAACCGTCCCCGTCCCCTAACCCTAACCCTAGCCCGAACCCTAACCCTAACCCTTCCCCGAAGCCTGACACTCACCCGTCCCCTAATCCTATCCCGTACGCTAACACTAACCCGCGCCCTCACACGTACGCTCCCCCTAAAGCGTTGTCGTACCCTCCGCTGGACCCTAAACCGTCCCCGTCCCCTAACCCTAACCCTAGCCCGAACTCTACCGCTAACCCTTCCCCGAAGCCTGACCCTCACCCGACCCATAATCCTAACCCGAAGGCTAACACTAACCCGCGCCCTCACGCGTACGCTCCCCCTAAAGCGTTGTCGTACCCTCCCCTGGACCCTAAACCGTCCCCGTCCCCTAACCCTAACCCTAGCCCGAACCCTAACCCTAACCCTTCCCCGAAGCCTGACCCTCACCCGTCCCCTAATCCTAACCCGTACGCTAACATTCACCCACGCCCTCACACGTACGCTCCCCCTAAAGCGTTGTCGTACCCTCCCCTGGACCCTAAACCGTCCCCGTCCCCTAACCCTAACCCTAGCCCGAACCCTACCCCTAACACTTCCCCGAAGCCTGACCCTCACCCGACCCCTAATCCTAACACGAACGCTAACACTAACCCGCACCCTCACACGTACGCTCCCTCTAAAGCGTTGTCGTACCATCCCAAGGACCCTAAACCGTCCCCGTCCCCTAACCCTAACCCTAGCGCGAACCCTAACCCTAACCCTTCCCCGAAGCCTGACCCTCATCCGTCCCCTAATCCTAACCCGTACGCTAACACTAACCCGCGCCCTCACACGTACGCTCCCCCTAAAGCATTGTCGTACCCTCCCCTGGACCCTGAACCGTCCCCGTCCCCTAACCCTAACCCTAGCCCGAACCCTAACTCTAACCCTTCCCCGAAGCCTGACCCTCACCCGTCCCCTAATCCTAACCCGTACGCTAACAATAACCCACACCCTCACACGTACGCTCCCCCTAAAGCGTTGTCGTACCCTCCCCTGAACCCTAAACCGTCCCCGTCCCCTAACCTTAACCCTACCCGAACCCTAACCCTAACCCTTCCCCGAAGCCTGACCCTCACCCGTCCCCTAATCCTAACCCGTACGCTAACACTAACCCACGCCCTCACACATACGCTCCCCCTAAAGCGTTGTCGTACCCTCCCCTGGACCCTAAACCGTCCCCGTCCCCTAACACTAACCCTAGCCCGAACCCTAACCCTATGCCTTCCCCGAAGCCTGACCCTCACCTGTCCCCTAATCCTAACCCTCACGCGTACGCTCCCCCTAAAGCATTGTCGTATCCTCCCCTGGACCCTGAACCGTCCCCGTCCCCTAACCCTAACCCTAGCCCGAACCCTAACCCTAACCCTTCCCCGAAGCCTGACCCTCACCCGTCCCCTAATCCTAACCCGTACGCTAACAATAACCCGCGCCCTCACACGTACGCTCCCCCTAAAGCGTTGTTGTACCCTTCCCTGGACCCTAAACCGTCCCCGTCCCCTAACCCTAACCCTAGCCCGAACCCTAACCCTAACCCTTCCCCGAAGCCTGACCCTCACCCGTCCCCTAATCCTAACCCGTACACTAACACTAACCCGCGCCCTCACACGTATGCTCCCCCTAAAGCGTTGTCATACTCTCTCCTGGACCCTACACCGTCCCCGTCCCCTAACCCTAACCCTAGCCCGAACCCTAACCCTAACCCTTCCCCGAAGCCTGACCCTCACCCGTCCCCTAATCCTAACCCGTACGCTAACAATAACCCACGCCCTCACACGTACGCTCCCCCTAAAGCGTTGTCGTACCCTCCCCTGGACCCTGAACCGTCCCCGTCCCCTAACCTTAACCCTACCCGAACCCTAACCCTAACCCTTCCCCGAAGCCTGACCCTCACCCGTCCCCTAATCCTAACCCGTACGCTAACACTAACCCACGCCCTCACACATACGCTCCCCCTAAAGCGTTGTCGTACCCTCCCCTGGACCCTAAACCGTCCCCGATCTCTATACCTAACCCTAGCCCGAACCCTAACCCTAACCCTTCCCCGAAGCCTGACCCTCACCCGTCCCCTAATCCTAACACGTACGCTCACACTAACCCACGCCCTCACGCGTACGCTCCCCCTAAAGCGTTGTCGTACCCTCCCCTGGACCATAAACTGTCCCCGTTCTCTAACCCTAAGCCTAGCCCGAACCCTAACCCTAACCCATCCCCGAAACCTGACCCTCACCCGTCCCCTAATCCTAACCCGTACGCTAACGCTAACCTGCGCCCTCACACGTACGATCCCCCTAAAGCGTTGTCGTACCCTCCACTGGACCCTAAACCGTCCCCGTCCCCTAACCCTAACCCTAGCCCGAACCCTAACCCTAACCCTTCCCCGAAGCCTGACCCTCACCCGTCCCCTAATCCTAACCCGTACGCTAACACTAACCCGCGCCCTCACGCGTACGCTCCCCCTAAAGCTTTGTCGTACCCTCCCCTGGACCCTAAACCGTCCCCGTCCCCTAACCCTAACCCTAGCCCGAACCCTAACCCTAACCCTTCCCCGAACCCTGAGCCTCACCCGTCCCCTAATCCTAACCCGTACGCTAACACTAACCCGCGCCCTCACACGTACGCTCCCCCTAAAGCGTTGTCGTACCCTCCCCTGGACCCTAAACCGTCCCCGTCCCCTAACACTAACCATAGCCCGAACCCTAACCCTAACCCTTCCCCGAAGCCTGACCCTCACCCGTCCCCTAATCCTAACCCGTACGCTAACACTAACCGGAGCCCTCACACGTACGCTCCCCCTAAAGCGTTGTCGTACCCTCCCCTGGACCCTAAACCGTCCCCGTCCCCTAACCCTAACCCTAGCCCGAACCCTAACCCTAACACTTCCCCGAAGCCTGACACTCACCCGTCCCCTAATCCTATCCCGTACGCTAACACTAACCCATGCTCTCACACGTACGCTCCCCCTAAAGCATTGTCGTACCCTCCCCTGGACCCTGAACCGTCCCCGTCCCCTAACCCTAACCCTAGCCCGAACCCTAACCCTAACCCTTCCCCGAAGCCTGACCCTCACCCGTCCCCTAATCCTAACCCGTACGCTAACAATAACCCGCGCCCTCACACGTACGCTCCCCCTAAAGCGTTGTCGTACCCTCCCCTGAACCCTAAACCGTCCCCGTCCCCTAACCCTAACACTAGCCCGAACCCTAACCCTAACCGTTCCCCGAAGCCTGACCCTCACCCGTCCCCTAATCCTAAACCGTACGCTAACACTAACCCGCGCCCTCGCACGTACGCTCCCCCTAAAGCGTTGTCGTACCCGCCCCTGAACCCTAAACCGTCCCCGTCCCCTAACCCTAACCCTAGCCCGAACCCTAAACCTAGCCCTTCCCCGAAGCCTGACCCTCACCCGTCCCCTAATCCTAACCCGTACGCTAACACTAACCCGCGCCCTCACGCGTACGCTCCCCCTAAAGCTTTGTCGTACCCTCCCCAGGACCCTAAACCGTCCCCGTCCCCTAACCCTAACCCTAGCCCGAACCCTAACCCTAACCCTTCCCCGAAGCCTGACCCTCACCCGTCCCCTAATCCTAAACCGTACGCTAACACTAACCCGCGCCCTCACACGTACGCTCCCCCTAAAGCGTTGTCGTACCCTCCCCTGGACCCTAAACCGTCCCCATCCCCTAACACTAACCATAGCCCGAACCCTAACCCTAACCCTTCCCCGAAGCCTGACCCTCACCCGTCCCCTAACCCTAACCCGTACGCTAACAATAACCCACGCCCTCACACGTACGCTCCCCCTAAAGCGTTGTCGTACCCTCCCCTGAACCCTAAACCGTCCCCGTCCCCTAACCCTAACCCTAGCCCGAACCCTAACCCTAACCCTTCCCCGAAGCCTGACCCTCACCCGTCCCCTAATCCTAACCCGTACGCTAACACTAACCCACGCCCTCACACATACGCTCCCCCTAAAGCGTTGTCGTACCCTCCCCTGGACTCTAAACCGTCCCCGTCCCCTAACCGAAACCCTAGCCCGAACCCTAACCCTAACCCTTCCCCGAAGCCTGACCCTCACCCGTCCCCTAATCCTATCCCGTACGCTAACACTAACACGCGCCCTCACACGTACGCTCCCCCTAAAGCGTTGTCGTACCCTCCCCTGGACCCTAAACCGTCCCCGTCCCCTAACACTAAACCTAGCCCGAACCCTAACCCTAACCCTTCCCCGAAGCCTGACCCTCACCCGTCCCCTAATCCTAACCCGTACGCTAACACTAACCCGCGCCCTCACGCGTACGCTCCCCCTAAAGAGTTGTCGTACCCTCACGTGTACCCTAAACCGTCCCTGTCCCCTAACCCTAACCCTAGCCCGAACCCTAACCCTAACCCTTCCCAGAAGCCTGACCCTCACCGTCCCCTAATCCTAAGCAGTACGCTAACACTAACCCGCGCCCTCACGCGTACGCTCCCCCTAAAGCGTTGTCGTACCCTCCCCTGGACCCTAAACCGTCCCCGTTCCCTAACCCTAACCCTAGCCCGAACCCTAAACCTAACACTTCCCCGAAGCCTGACCCTCACCCGTCCCATAATCCTAACCCGTACGCTAACACTAACCTGCGCCCTCACGCGTACGCTCCCCCTAAAGCGTTGTCGTACCCTCCCCTGGACCCTAAACCGTCCCCGTCCCCTAACACTAACCCTAGCCCGAACCCTAACCCTATGCCTTCCCCGAAGCCTGACCCTCACCTGTCCCCTAATCCTAACCCGTACGCTAACACTAACCCGCGCCCTCACACGTACGCTCCCCCTAAAGTGTTGTTGTACCCTCCCCTGGACCCTAAACCTTCCCCGTCCCCTAACCCTAACCCTAGCCCGAACCTTAACCCTAACACTTCCCCGAAGCCTGACCCTCACCCGTCCCCTAATCCTAACACGTACGCTAACACTAACCCGCGCCCTCACACGTACGCTCCCCCTAAAGCGTTGTCGTACCCTCCCCTGGACCCTAAACCGTCCCGGTCCCCTAACCCTAACCCTAGCCCGAACCCTAACCCTAACCCTTCCCCGAAGCCTGACCCTCACCCGTCCCCTAATCCTATCCCGTACGCTAACACTAACCCGCGCCCTCACACGTACGCTCCCCCTAAAGCGTTGTCGTACCCTCCCCTGGACCTTAAACCGTCCCCGTCCCCTAACCCTTACCCTAGCCCGAACCCTAACCCTAACCCTTCCCCGAAGCCTGACCCTCACTCGTCCCCTAATCCTAACCCGTACGCTAACACTAACCCGCGCCCTCACGCGTACACTCCCCCTAAAGCGTTGTCGTACCCTCCCCTGGACCCTAAATCGTCCCCGTCCCCTAACCCTAACCTTAGCCCGAACCCTAACCCTAACCATTCCCCAAAGCCTGACCCTCACCCGTCCCCTAATCCTAACCCGTACGCTAACACTAACCCGCGCCCTCACACGTACGCTCCCCCTAAAGCGTTGTCGTACCCTCCCCTGGACCTTAAACCGTCCCCGATCTCTAACCCTAACCCTAGCCCGAACCCTAACCCTAACACTTCCCCGAAGCCTGAGCCTCACCCGTCCCCTAATCCTAACCTGTACGCTCACACTAACCCACGCCCTCACGCGTACGCTCCCCCTAAAGCGTTGTCGTACCCTCCCCTGGACCCTAAACTGTCCCCGTTCTCTAACCCTAAGCCTAGCCCGAACCCTAACCCTAACCCTTCCCCGAAACCTGACCCTCACCCGTCCCCTAATCCTAACCCGTACGCTAACACTAACCTGCGCCCTCACACGTACGCTCCCCCTAAAGCGTTGTCGTACCCTCCACTGGACCCTAAACCGTCCCCGTCCCCTAACCCTAACCCTAGCCCGAACCCTAAACCTAGCCCTTCCCCGATGCCTGACCCTCACCCGTCCCCTAATCCTAACCCGTACGCTAACACTAACCCGCGCCCTCACGCGTACGCTCCCCCTAAAGCTTTGTCGTACCCTCCCCAGGACCCTAAACCGTCCCCGTCCCCTAACCCTAACCCTAGCCCGAACCCTAACCCTAACCCTTCCCCGAAGCCTGACCCTCACCCGTCCCCTAATCCTATCCCGTACGCTAACACTAACACGCGCCCTCACACGTACGCTCCCCCTAAAGCGTTGTCGTACCCTCCCCTGGACCCTAAACCGTCCCCGTCCCCTAACACTAAACCTAGCCCGAACCCTAACCCTAACCCTTCCCCGAAGCCTGACCCTCACCCGTCCCCTAATCCTAACCCGTACGCTAACAATAACCCACGCCCTCACACGTACGCTCCCCCTAAAGCGTTGTCGTACCCTCCCCTGGACCCTAAACCGTCCCCGTCCCCTAACCGAAACCCTAGCCCGAACCCTAACCCTAACCCTTCCCCGAAGCCTGACCCTCACCCGTCCCCTAATCCTATCCCGTACGCTAACACTAACACGCGCCCTCACACGTACGCTCCCCCTAAAGCGTTGTCGTACCCTCCCCTGGATCCTAAACCGTCCCCGTCCCCTAACACTAAACCTAGCCCGAACCCTAACCCTAACCCTTCCCCGAAGCCTGACCCTCACCCGTCCCCTAATCCTAACCCGTACGCTAACACTAACCCGCGCCCTCACGCGTACGCTCCCCCTAAAGAGTTGTCGTACCCTCACGTGTACCCTAAACCGTCCCTGTCCCCTAACCCTAACCCTAGCCCGAACCCTAACCCTAACCCTTCCCAGAAGCCTGACCCTCACCGTCCCCTAATCCTAAGCAGTACGCTAACACTAACCCGCGCCCTCACGCGTACGCTCCCCCTAAAGCGTTGTCGTACCCTCCCCTGGACCCTAAACCGTCCCCGTTCCCTAACCCTAACCCTAGCCCGAACCCTAAACCTAACACTTCCCCGAAGCCTGACCCTCACCCGTCCCATAATCCTAACCCGTACGCTAACACTAACCTGCGCCCTCACGCGTACGCTCCCCCTAAAGCGTTGTCGTACCCTCCCCTGGACCCTAAACCGTCCCCGTCCCCTAACACTAACCCTAGCCCGAACCCTAACCCTATGCCTTCCCCGAAGCCTGACCCTCACCTGTCCCCTAATCCTAACCCGTACGCTAACACTAACCCGCGCCCTCACACGTACGCTCCCCCTAAAGTGTTGTTGTACCCTCCCCTGGACCCTAAACCGTCCCCGTCCCCTAACCCTAACCCTAGCCCGAACCTTAACCCTAACACTTCCCCGAAGCCTGACCCTCACCCGTCCCCTAATCCTAACACGTACGCTAACACTAACCCGCGCCCTCACACGTACGCTCCCCCTAAAGCGTTGTCGTACCCTCCCCTGGACCCTAAACCGTCCCCGTCCCCTAACCCTAACCCTAGCCCGAACCCTAACCCTAACCCTTCCCCGAAGCCTGACCCTCACCCGTCCCCTAATCCTATCCCGTACGCTAACACTAACCCGCGCCCTCACACGTACGCTCCCCCTAAAGCGTTCTCGTACCCTCCCCTGGACCTTAAACCGTCCCCGTCCCCTAACCCTTACCCTAGCCCGAACCCTAACCCTAACCCTTCCCCGAAGCCTGACCCTCACCCGTCCCCTAATCCTAACCCGTACGCTAACACTAACCCGCGCCCTCACGCGTACACTCCCCCTAAAGCGTTGTCGTACCCTCCCCTGGACCCTAAATCGTCCCCGTCCCCTAACCCTAACCTTAGCCCGAACCCTAACCCTAACCATTCCCCAAAGCCTGACCCTCACCCGTCCCCTAATCCTAACCCGTACGCTAACACTAACCCGCGCCCTCACACATACGCTCTCCCTAAAGCGTTGTCATACCCTGCCCTGGACCCTAAACCGTCCCCGTCCCCCAACCCTAACCCTAGCCCTAACCCTAACCCTAACCCTTCCCCGAAGCCTGACCATCACCCGTCCCATAATCCTAACCCGTATGCTCACACTAACACACGCCCTCACGCGTACGCTCCCCCTAAAGCGTTGTCGTACCCTCCCCTGGACCCTAAACCGTCCCCGATCTCTAACCCTAACCCTAGCCCGAACCCTAACCCTAACACTTCCCCGAAGCCTGACCCTCACCCGTCCCCTAATCCTAACCTGTACGCTCACACTAACCCACGCCCTCACGCGTACGCTCCCCCTAAAGCGTTGTCGTACCCTCCCCTGGACCCTAAACTGTCCCCGTTCTCTAACCCTAAGCCTAGCCCGAACCCTAACCCTAACCCTTCCCCGAAACCTGACCCTCACCCGTCCCCTAATCCTAACCCGTACGCTAACACTAACCTGCGCCCTCACACGTACGCTCCCCCTAAAGCGTTGTCGTACCCTCCACTGGATCCTAAACCGTCCCCGTCCCCTAACCCTAACTCTAGCCCGAACCCTAACCCTAACCCTTCCCCGAAGCCTGACCCTCACCCGACCCCTATTCCTAACCCGTACGCTAACCCTAAACCGCGCCCTCACGCGTACGCTCCCCCTAAAGCGTTGTCGTACCCTCCCCTGGACCCTAAACCGTCCCCGTCCCCTAACCCTAACCCTAGCCCGAACCCTAACCCTAACACTTCCCCGAAGCCTGACCCTCACCCGTCCCCTAATCCTAAACCGTACGCTAACACTAACCCGCGCCCTCACGCGTACGCTCCCCCTAAAGCATTGTCGTATCCTCCCCTGGACCCTGAACCGTCCCCGTCCCCTAACCCTAACCCTAGCACGAACCCTAACCCTAACCCTTCCCCGAAGCCTGACCCTCACCCGTCCCCTAATCCTAACCCGTACGCTAACAATAACCCGCGCCCTCACACGTACGCTCCCCCTAAAGCGTTGTCGTACCCTCCCCTGAACCCTAAACCGTCCCCGTCCCCTAACCCTAACCCTAGCCCGAACCCTAATCCTAACCCTTAGCCGAAGCCTGACCCTCACCCGTCCCCTAATCCTAACCCGTACGCTAACACTAACCCACGCCCTCACACATACGCTCCCCCTAATGCGTTGTCGTACCCTCCCCTGGACCCTAAACCGTCCCCGTCCCCTAACCGTAACCCTAGCCTGAACCCTAACCCTAACCCTTCCCCGAAGCCTGACCCTCACCCGTCCCCTAATCCTATCCCGTACGCTAACACTAACCCGCGCCCTCACACGTACGCTCCCCCTAAAGCGTTGTTGTACCCTCCCCTGGACCCTAAACCGTCCCCGTCCCCTAACACTAACCCTAGCCCGAACCTTAACCCTAACCCTTCCCCGAAGCCTGACCCTCACCCGTCCCCTAATCCTAACACGTACGCTAACACTAACCCGCGCCCTCACACGTACGCTCCCCCTAAAGCGTTGTCGTACCCTCCCCTGGACCCTAAACCGTCCCCGTCCCCTAACCCTAACCCTAGCCCGAACCCTAACCCTAACCCTTCCCCGAAGCCTGACCCTCACCCGTCCCCTAATCCTATCCCGTACGCTAACACTAACCCGCGCCCTCACACGTACGCTCCCCCTAAAGCGTTGTCGTACCCTCCCCTGGACCTTAAACCGTCCCCGTCCCCTAACCCTAACCCTAGCCCGAACCCTAACCCTAACCCTTCCCCGAACCCTGACCCTCACCCGTCCCCTAATCCTAACCCGTACGCTAACACTAACCCGCGCCCTCACACGTACGCTCTCCCTAAAGCGTTGTCGTACCCTGCCCTGGACCCTAAACCGTCCCCGTCCCCCAACCCTAACCCTAGCCCTAACCCTAACCCTAACCCTTCCCCGAAGCCTGACCATCACCCGTCCCATAATCCTAACCCGTACGCTCACACTAACCCACGCCCTCACGCGTACGCTCCCCCTAAAGCGTTGTCGTACCCTCCCCTGGACCCTAAACCGTCCCCGATCTCTATACCTAACCCTAGCCCGAACCCTAACCCTAACCCTTCCCCGAAGCCTGACCCTCACCCGTCCCCTAATCCTAACACGTACGCTCACACTAACCCACGCCCTCACGCGTACGCTCCCCCTAAAGCGTTGTCGTACCCTCCCCTGGACCATAAACTGTCCCCGTTCTCTAACCCTAAGCCTAGCCCGAACCCTAACCCTAACCCATCCCCGAAACCTGACCCTCACCCGTCCCCTAATCCTAACCCGTACGCTAACGCTAACCTGCGCCCTCACACGTACGCTCCCCCTAAAGCGTTGTCGTACCCTCCACTGGACCCTAAACCGTCCCCGTCCCCTAACCCTAACCCTAGCCCGAACCCTAACCCTAACCCTTCCCCGAAGCCTGACCCTCACCCGACCCCTATTCCTAACCCGTACGCTAACCCTAACCCGCGCCCTCACGCGTACGCTCCCCCTAAAGCGTTGTCGTACCCTCCCCTGGACCCTAAACTGTCCCCGTCCCCTAACCCTAACCCTAGCCCGAACCCTAACCCTAACACTTCCCCGAAGCCTGACCCTCACCCGTCCCCTAATCCTAACCCGTACGCTAACACTAACCCGCGCCCTCACGCGTACGCTCCCCCTAAAGAGTTGTCGTACCCTCACGTGTACCCTAAACCGTCCCTGTCCCCTATCCCTAACCCTAGCCCGAACCCTAACCCTAACACTTCCCAGAAGCCTGACCCTCACCGTCCCCTAATCCTAACCCGTACGCTCACACTAACCCGCGCCCTCACGCGTACGCTCCCCCTAAAGCTTTGTCGTACCCTCCCCTGGACCCTAAACCGTCCCCGTCCCCTAACCCTAACCCTAGCCCTAACCCTAACCCTATCCCTTCCCCGAAGCCTGACCCTCACCCGTCCCGTAATTCTAACCCGTACGCTCACACTAACCCGCGCCCTCACGCGTACGCTCCCCCTAAAGCGTTGTCCTACCCTCCCATGGACCCTAAACCGATCCCGTCCCCTAACCCTAACACTAGCTCTAACCCTAACCCTAACCCTTCCCCGAAGCCTGACCCTCACCCGTCCCCTAATCCTAACCCGTACGTTCACACTAACCCGCGCCCTTACACGTACGCTCCCCCTAAAGTGTTGTCGTACCCTCCCCTGGACCCTAAAACGTCCCCATCCCCTAACCCTAACCCTAGCCCGAACCCTAACCCTAACCCTTCCCCGAAGCCTGACCCTCACCCGTCCCCTAATCCTAACCCGTACGCTAACACTAACCCGCGCCCTCACGCGTACGCTCCCCCTAAAGCTTTGTCGTACCCTCCCCTGGACCCTAAACCGTCCCCGTCCCCTAACCCTAACCCTAGCCCGAACCCTAACCCTAACCCTTCCCCGAAGCCTGACCCTCACCCGTCCCCTAATCCTAACCCGTACGCTAACACTAACCCGCGCCCTCACACGTACGCTCCCCCTAAAGCGTTGTCGTACCCTCCCCTGGACCCTAAACCGTCCCCGTCCCCTAACACTAACCCTAGCCCGAACCCTAACCCTAACCCTTCCCCGAACCCTTAGCCTCACCCGTCCCCTAATCCTAACCCGTACGCTAACACTAACCCGCGCCCTCACACGTACGCTCCCCCTAAAGCGTTGTCGTACCCTCCCCCGGACCCTAAACCGTCCCCGTCCCCTAACCCTAACCCTAGCCCGAACCCTAACCCTAACCCTTCCCCGAACCCTGAGCCTCACCCGTCCCCTAATCCTAACCCGTACGCTAACACTAACCCGCGCCCTCACACGTACGCTCCCCCTAAAGCGTTGTCGTACCCTCCCCTGGACCCTAAACCGTCCCCGTCCCCTAACACTAACCATAGCCCGAACCCTAACCCTAACCCTTCCCCGAAGCCTGACCCTCACCCGTCCCCTAATCCTAACCCGTACGCTAACACTAACCGGAGCCCTCACACGTACGCTCCCCCTAAAGCGTTGTCGTACCCTCCCCTGGACCCTAAACCGTCCCCGTCCCCTAACCCTAACCCTAGCCCGAACCCTAACCCTAACACTTCCCCGAAGCCTGACACTCACCCGTCCCCTAATCCTATCCCGTACGCTAACACTAACCCATGCTCTCACACGTACGCTCCCCCTAAAGCATTGTCGTACCCTCCCCTGGACCCTGAACCGTCCCCGTCCCCTAACCCTAACCCTAGCCCGAACCCTAACCCTAACCCTTCCCCGAAGCCTGACCCTCACCCGTCCCCTAATCCTAACCCGTACGCTAACAATAACCCGCGCCCTCACACGTACGCTCCCCCTAAAGCGTTGTCGTACCCTCCCCTGAACCCTAAACCGTCCCCGTCCCCTAACCCTAACACTAGCCCGAACCGTAACCCTAACCGTTCCCCGAAGCCTGACCCTCACCCGTCCCCTAATCCTAAACCGTACGCTAACACTAACCCGCGCCCTCGCACGTACGCTCCCCCTAAAGCGTTGTCGTACCCTCCCCTGGACCCTAAACCGTCCCCGTCCCCTAACCCTAACCCTAGCCCGAACCCTAAACCTAGCCCTTCCCCGAAGCCTGACCCTCACCCGTCCCCTAATCCTAACCCGTACGCTAACACTAACCCGCGCCCTCACGCGTACGCTCCCCCTAAAGCTTTGTCGTACCCTCCCCAGGACCCTAAACCGTCCCCGTCCCCTAACCCTAACCCTAGCCCGAACCCTAACCCTAACCCTTCCCCGAAGCCTGACCCTCACCCGTCCCCTAATCCTAAACCGTACGCTAACACTAACCCGCGCCCTCACACGTACGCTCCCCCTAAAGCGTTGTCGTACCCTCCCCTGGACCCTAAACCGTCCCCATCCCCTAACACTAACCATAGCCCGAACCCTAACCCTAACCCTTCCCCGAAGCCTGACCCTCACCCGTCCCCTAACCCTAACCCGTACGCTAACACTAACCCACGCCCTCACACGTACGCTCCCCCTAAAGCGTTGTCGTACCCTCCCCTGAACCCTAAACCGTCCCCGTCCCCTAACCCTAACCCTAGCCCGAACCCTAACCCTAACCCTTCCCCGAAGCCTGACCCTCACCCGTCCCCTAATCCTAACCCGTACGCTAACACTAACCCACGCCCTCACACATATGCTCCCCCTAAAGCGTTGTCGTACCCTCCCCTGGACCCTAAACCGTCCCCGTCCCCTAACCGAAACCCTAGCCCGAACCCTAACCCTAACCCTTCCCCGAAGCCTGACCCTCACCCGTCCCCTAATCCTATCCCGTACGCTAACACTAACACGCGCCCTCACACGTACGCTCCCCCTAAAGCGTTGTCGTACCCTCCCCTGGACCCTAAACCGTCCCCGTCCCCTAACACTAAACCTAGCCCGAACCCTAACCCTAACCCTTCCCCGAAGCCTGACCCTCACCCGTCCCCTAATCCTAACCCGTACGCTAACACTAACCCGCGCCCTCACGCGTACGCTCCCCCTAAAGAGTTGTCGTACCCTCACGTGTACCCTAAACCGTCCCTGTCCCCTAACCCTAACCCTAGCCCGAACCCTAACCCTAACCCTTCCCAGAAGCCTGACCCTCACCGTCCCCTAATCCTAAGCAGTACGCTAACACTAACCCGCGCCCTCACGCGTACGCTCCCCCTAAAGCGTTGTCGTACCCTCCCCTGGACCCTAAACCGTCCCCGTTCCCTAACCCTAACCCTAGCCCGAACCCTAAACCTAACACTTCCCCGAAGCCTGACCCTCACCCGTCCCATAATCCTAACCCGTACGCTAACACTAACCTGCGCCCTCACGCGTACGCTCCCCCTAAAGCGTTGTCGTACCCTCCCCTGGACCCTAAACCGTCCCCGTCCCCTAACACTAACCCTAGCCCGAACCCTAACCCTATGCCTTCCCCGAAGCCTGACCCTCACCTGTCCCCTAATCCTAACCCGTACGCTAACACTAACCCGCGCCCTCACACGTACGCTCCCCCTAAAGTGTTGTTGTACCCTCCCCTGGACCCTAAACCTTCCCCGTCCCCTAACCCTAACCCTAGCCCGAACCTTAACCCTAACACTTCCCCGAAGCCTGACCCTCACCCGTCCCCTAATCCTAACACGTACGCTAACACTAACCCGCGCCCTCACACGTACGCTCCCCCTAAAGCGTTGTCGTACCCTCCCCTGGACCCTAAACCGTCCCCGTCCCCTAACCCTAACCCTAGCCCGAACCCTAACCCTAACCCTTCCCCGAAGCCTGACCCTCACCCGTCCCCTAATCCTATCCCGTACGCTAACACTAACCCGCGCCCTCACACGTACGCTCCCCCTAAAGCGTTGTCGTACCCTCCCCTGGACCTTAAACCGTCCCCGTCCCCTAACCCTTACCCTAGCCCGAACCCTAACCCTAACCCTTCCCCGAAGCCTGACCCTCACCCGTCCCCTAATCCTAACCCGTACGCTAACACTAACCCGCGCCCTCACGCGTACACTCCCCCTAAAGCGTTGTCGTACCCTCCCCTGGACCCTAAATCGTCCCCGTCCCCTAACCCTAACCTTAGCCCGAACCCTAACCCTAACCATTCCCCAAAGCCTGACCCTCACCCGTCCCCTAATCCTAACCCGTACGCTAACACTAACCCGCGCCCTCACACGTACGCTCCCCCTAAAGCGTTGTCGTACCCTCCCCTGGACCTTAAACCGTCCCCGATCTCTAACCCTATCCCTAGCCCGAACCCTAACCCTAACACTTCCCCGAAGCCTGACCCTCACCCGTCCCCTAATCCTAACCTGTACGCTCACACTAACC
Organism: Grampus griseus; assembly: GCF_964374135.1. Classification (NCBI taxonomy): domain Eukaryota; kingdom Metazoa; phylum Chordata; class Mammalia; order Artiodactyla; family Delphinidae; genus Grampus; species Grampus griseus. The sequence goes on from NW_028132876.1 coordinate 26,366, forward strand.
CACGCCCTCACGCGTACGCTCCCCCTAAAGCGTTGTCGTACCCTCCCCTGGACCCTAAACTGTCCCCGTTCTCTAACCCTAAGCCTAGCCCGAACCCTAACCCTAACCCTTCCCCGAAACCTGACCCTCACCCGTCCCCTAATCCTAACCCGTACGCTAACACTAACCTGCGCCCTCACACGTACGCTCCCCCTAAAGCGTTGTCGTACCCTCCACTGGACCCTAAACCGTCCCCGTCCCCTAACCCTAACTCTAGCCCGAACCCTAACCCTAACCCTTCCCCGAAGCCTGACCCTCACCCGACCCCTATTCCTAACCCGTACGCTAACCCTAAACCGCGCCCTCACGCGTACGCTCCCCCTAAAGCGTTGTCGTACCCTCCCCTGGACCCTAAACCGTCCCCGTCCCCTAACCCTAACCCTAGCCCGAACCCTAACCCTAACACTTCCCCGAAGCCTGACCCTCACCCGTCCCCTAATCCTAAACCGTACGCTAACACTAACCCGCGCCCTCACGCGTACGCTCCCCCTAAAGAGTTGTCGTACCCTCACCTGGACCCTAAACCGTCCCCATTCCCTAACCCTAACCCTAGCCCGAACCCTAACCCTAACCCTTCCCCGAAGCCTGACCCTCACCCGTCACCTAATCCTAACCCGTACGCTAACACTAACCCGCGCCCTCACACGTACGCTCCCCCTAAAGCGTTGTCGTACCCTCCCCTGGACCCTAAACCGTCCCCGTCCCCTAACCCTAACCCTAGCCCGAACCCTAACCCTAACCCTTCCCCGAAGCCTGACCCTCACCCGTCCCCTAATCCTCACCCGTACGCTAACACTAACCCGCGCCCTCACGCGTACGCTCCCCCTAAAGCGTTGTCGTACCCTCCCCTGGACCCTAAACCGTCCCCGTCCCCTAACCCTAACCCTAGCCCGAACCCTAAACCTAACACTTCCCCGAAGCCTGACCCTCACCCGTCCCATAATCCTAACCCGTACGCTAACACTAACCCGCGCCCTCACGCGTACGCTCCCCCTAAAGCGTTGTCGTACCCTCCCCTGGACCCTAAACCGTCCCCGTCCCCTAACACTAACCCTAGCCCGAACCCTAACCCTATGCCTTCCCCGAAGCCTGACCCTCACCTGTCCCCTAATCCTAACCCGTACGCTAACACTAACCCGCGCCCTCACACGTACGCTCCCCCTAAAGTGTTGTTGTACCCTCCCCTGGACCCTAAACCGTCCCCGTCCCCTAACCCTAAACCTAGCCCAAACCTTAACCCTAACACTTCCCCGAAGCCTGACCCTCACCCGTCCCCTAATCCTAACACGTACGCTAACACTAACCCGCGCCCTCACACGTACGCTCCCCCTAAAGCGTTGTCGTACCCTCCCCTGGACCCTAAACCGTCCCCGTCCCCTAACCCTAACCCTAGCCCGAACCCTAACCCTAACCCTTCCCCGAAGCCTGACCCTCACCCGTCCCCTAATCCTAACCCGTACGCTAACACTAACCCGCGCCCTCACGCGTACACTCCCCCTAAAGCGTTGTCGTACCCTCCCCTGGACCCTAAATCGTCCCCGTCCCCTAACCCTAACCTTAGCCCGAACCCCAACCCTAACCATTCCCCAAAGCCTGACCCTCACCCGTCCCCTAATCCTAACCCGTACGCTAACACTAACCCGCACCCTCACACATACGCTCTCCCTAAAGCGTTGTCGTACCCTCCCCTGGACCCTAAACCGTCCCCGTCCCCCAACCCTAACCCTAGCCCTAACCCTAACCCTAACCCTTCCCCGAAGCCTGACCATCACCCGTCCCATAATCCTAACCCGTATGCTCACACTAACCCACACCCTCACGCGTACGCTCCCCCTAAAGCGTTGTCGTACCCTCCCCTGGACCCTAAACCGTCCCCGATCTCTAACCCTAACCCTAGCCCGAACCCTAACCCTAACCCTTCCCCGAAGCCTGACCCTCACCCGTCCCCTAATCCTAACCCGTACGCTCACACTAACCCACGCCCTCACGCGTACGCTCCCCCTAAAGCGTTGTCGTACCCTCCCCTGGACCCTAAACTGTCCCCGTTCTCTAACCCTAAGCCTAGCCCGAACCCTAACCCTAACCCTTCCCCGAAACCTGACCCTCACCCGTCCCCTAATCCTAACCCGTACGCTAACACTAACCCGCGCCCTCACGCGTACGCTCCCCCTAAAGAGTTGTCGTACCCTCACCTGGACACTAAACCGTCCCCGTCCCCTAACCCTAACCCTAGTCCGAACCCTAACCCTAACCCTTCCCCGAAGCCTGACCCTCACCCGTCACCTAATCCTAACCCGTACGCTAACACTAACCCGCGCCCTCACGCGTACGCTCCCCCTAAAGCGTTGGCGTACCCTCCCCTGGACCGTAAACCGTCCCTGTCCCCTAACCCTAACCCTAGCCCGAACCCTAACCCTAACCCTTCCCCGAAGCCTGACCCTCACCCGTCCCGTAATCCTAACCCGTACGCTAACACTAACCCGCCCCCTCACGCGTACGCTCCCCCTAAAGCGTTGTCGTACCCTCCCCTGGACCCTAAACCGTCCCCGTTCCCTAACCCTAACCCTAGCCCGAACCCTAACCCTAACCCATCCCCGAAGCCTGACCCTCACCCGTCCCATAATCCTAACCCGTACGATAACACTAACCCGCGCCCTCACACGTACGCTCCCCCTAAAGTGTTGTTTTACCCTCCCCTGGACCCTAAACCGTCCCCGTCCCCTAACCCTAAACCTAGCCCGAACCTTAACCCTAACACTTCCCCGAAGCCTGACCCTCACCCGTCCCCTAATCCTAACACGTACGCTAACACTAACCCGCGCCCTCACACGTACGCTCCCCCTAAAGCGTTGTCGTACCCTCCCCTGGACCCTAAACCGTCCCCGTCCCCTAACCCTAACCCTAGCCCGAACCCTAACCCTAACCCTTACCCGAAGCCTGACCCTCACCCGTCCCCTAATACTATCCCGTACGCTAACACTAACCCGCGCCCTCACGCGTACACTCCCCCTAAAGCGTTGTCGTACCCTCCCCTGGACCCTAAATCGTCCCCGTCCCCTAACACTAACCTTAGCCCGAACCCTAACCCTAACCATTCCCCAAAGCCTGACCCTCACCCGTCCCCTAATCCTAACCCGTACGCTAACACTAACCCGCGCCCTCACACATACGCTCTCCCTAAAGCGTTGTCGTACCCTGCCCTGGACCCTAAACCGTCCCCGTCCCCCAACCCTAACCCTAGCCCTAACCCTAACCCTAACCCTTCCCCGAAGCCTGACCATCACCCGTCCCATAATCCTAACCCGTATGCTCACACTAACCCACCCCCTCACGCGTACGCTCTCCCTAAAGCGTTGTCGTACCCTCCCCTGGACCCTAAACCGTCCCCGATCTCTAACCCTAACCCTAGCCCGAACCCTAACCCTAACCCTTCCCCGAAGCCTGACCCTCACCCGTCCCCTAATCCTAACCCGTACGCTCACACTAACCCACGCCCTCACGCGTACGCTCCCCCTAAAGCGTTGTCGTACCCTCCCCTGGACCCTAAACTGTCCCCGTTCTCTAACCCTAAACCTAGCCCGAACCCTAACCCTAACCCTTCCCCGAAACCTGACCCTCACCCGTCCCCTAATCCTAACCCGTACGCTAACACTAACCTGCGCCCTCACACGTACGCTCCCCCTAAAGCGTTGTCGTACCCTCCACTGGACCCTAAACCGTCCCCGTCCCCTAACCCTAACTCTAGCCCGAACCCTAACCCTAACCCTTCACCGAAGCCTGACCCTCACCCGACCCCTATTCCTAACCCGTACGCTAACCCTAACCCGCGCCCTTACGCGTACGCTCCCCCTAAAGCGTTGTCGTACCCTCCCCTGGACCCTAAACCGTCCCCGTCGCCTAACCCTAACCCTAGCCCGAACCCTAACCCTAACACTTCCCCGAAGCCTGACCCTCACCCGTCCCCTAATCCTAAACCGTAAGCTAACACTAACCAGCGCCCTCACGCGTACGCTACCCCTAAAGCATTGTCGTACCCTCCCCTGGACCCTAAACCGTCCCCGTCCCCTAACCCTAACCCTAGCCCGAACCCTAACCCTAAACTTTCCCAGAAGCCTGACCCTCACCGTCCCCTAATCATAACCCAAACGCTCACACTAACCCGCGCCCTCACGCGTACGCTCCCCCTAAAGCGTTGTCCTACCCTCCCATGGACCCTAAACCGATCCCGTCCCCTAATCCTAACACTAGCTCTAACCCTAACCCTAACCCTTCCCCGAAGCCTGACCCTCACCCGTCCCCTAATCCTAACCCGTACGCTCACACTAACCCGCGCCCTTACACGTACGCTCCCCCTAAAGTGTTGTCGTACCCTCCCCTGGACCCTAAACCGTCCCCATCCCCTAACCCTAACCCTAGCCCGAACCCTAACCCTAACCCTTCCCCGAAGCCTGACCCTCACCCGTCCCCTAATCCTAACCCGTACGCTAACACTAACCCGTGCCCTCACACGTACGCTCCCCCTAAAGCGTTGTCGTACCCTCCCCTGGACCCTAAACCGTCCCCGTCCCCTAACCCTAACCCTAGCCCGAACCCTAAACCTAGCCCTTCCCCGAAGCCTGACCCTCACCCGTCCCATAATCCTAACCCGTACGCTAACACTAACCCGCGCCCTCACGCGTACGCTCCCCCTAAAGCTTTGTCGTACCCTCCCCTGGACCCTAAACCGTCCCCGTCCCCTAACCCTAACCCTAGCCCGAACCCTAACCCTAACCCTTCCCCGAAGCCTGACCCTCACCCGTCCCCTAATCCTAACCCGTACGCTAACACTAACCCGCGCCCTCACACGTACGCTCCCCCTAAAGCGTTGTCGTACCCTCCCCTGGACCCTAAACCGTCCCCGTCCCCTAACCCTAACCCTAGCCCGAACCCTAACCCTAACCCTTCCCCGAACCCTTAGCCTCACCCGTCCCCTAATCCTAACCCGTACGCTAACACTAACCCGCGCCCTCACACGTACGCTCCCCCTAAAGCGTTGTCGTACCCTCCCCTGGACCCTAAACCGTCCCCGTCCCCTAACCCTAACCCTAGCCCGACCCCTAACCCTAACCCTTCCCCGAACCCTGAGCCTCACCCGTCCCCTAATGCTAACCCGTACGCTAACACTAACCCGCGCCCTCACACGTACGCTCCCCCTAAAGCGTTGTCGTACCCTCCCCTGGACCCTAAACCGTCCCCGTCCCCTAACACTAACCATAGCCCGAACCCTAACCCTAACCCTTCCCCGAAGCCTGACCCTCACCCGTCCCCTAATCCTAAACCGTACGCTAACACTAACCGGAGCCCTCACACGTACGCTCCCCCTAAAGCGTTGTCGTACCCTCCCCTGGACCCTAAACCGTCCCCGTCCCCTAACCCTAACCCTAGCCCGAACCCTAACCCTAACACTTCCCCAAAGCCTGACACTCACCCGTCCCCTAATCCTATCCCGTACGCTAACACTAACCCATGCTCTCACACGTACGCTCCCCCTAAAGCATTGTCGTACCCTCCCCTGGACCCTGAACCGTCCCCGTCCCCTAACCCTAACCCTAGCCCGAACCCTAACCCTAACCCTTCCCCGAAGCCTGACCCTCACCCGTCCCCTAATCCTAACCCGTACGCTAAGAATAACCCGCGCCCTCACACGTACGGTCCCCCTAAAGCGTTGTCGTACCCTCCCCTGAACCCTAAACCGTCCCCGTCCCCTAACCCTAACCCTAGCCCGAACCCTAACCCTAACCGTTCCCCGAAGCCTGACCCTCACCCGTCCCCTAATCCTAAACCGTACGCTAACACTAACCCGCGCCCTCGCACGTACGCTCCCCCTAAAGCGTTGTCGTACCCTCCCCTGGACCCTAAACCGTCCCCGTCCCCTAACCCTAACCCTAGCCCGAACCCTAAACCTAGCCCTTCCCCGAAGCCTGACCCTCACCCGTCCCCTAATCCTAACCCGTACGCTAACACTAACCCGCGCCCTCACGCGTACGCTCCCCCTAAAGCTTTGTCGTACCCTCCCCAGGACCCTAAACCGTCCCCGTCCCCTAACCCTAACCCTAGCCCGAACCCTAACCCTAACCCTTCCCCGAAGCCTGACCCTCACCCGTCCCCTAATCCTAACCCGTACGCTAACACTAACCCGCGCCCTCACACGTACGCTCCCCCTAAAGCGTTGTCGTACCCTCCCCTGGACCCTAAACCGTCCCCGTCCCCTAACACTAACCATAGCCCGAACCCTAACCCTAACACTTCCCCGAAGCCTGACCCTCACCCGTCCCCTAATCCTAACCCGTACGCTAACACTAACCCACGCCCTCACACGTATGCTCCCCCTAAACCGTTGTCGTACCCTCCCCTGGACCCTAAACCGTCCCCGTCCCCTAACCCTAACCCTAGCCCGAACCCTAACCCTAACCCTTCCCCGAAGCCTGACCCTCACCCGTCCCCTAATCCTAAACCGTACGCTAACACTAACCGGAGCCCTCACACGTACGCTCCCCCTAAAGCGTTGTCGTACCCTCCCCTGGACCCTAAACCGTCCCCGTCCCCTAACCCTAACCCTAGCCCGAACCCTAACCCTAACACTTCCCCGAAGCCTGACACTCACCCGTCCCCTAATCCTATCCCGTACGCTAACACTAACCCATGCCCTCACACGTACGCTCCCCCTAAAGCATTGTCGTATCCGCCCCTGGACCCTGAACCGTCCCCGTCCCCTAACCCTAACCCTAGCCCGAACCCTAAACCTAACCCTTCCCCGAAGCCTGACCCTCACCCGTCCCCTAATCCTAACCCGTACGCTAACAATAACCCACGCCCTCACACGTACGCTCCCCCTAAAGCGTTGTCGTACCCTCCCCTGAACCCTAAACCGTCCCCGTCCCCTAACCCTAACCCTAGCCCGAACCCTAACCCTAACCCTTCCCCGAAGCCTGACCCTCACCCGTCCCCTAATCCTAACCCGTACGCTAACACTAACCCACGCCCTCACACATACGCTCCCCCTAAAGCGTTGTCGTACCCTCCCCTGGACCCTAAACCGTCCCCGTCCCCTAACCGAAACCCTAGCCCGAACCCTAACCCTAACCCTTCCCCGAAGCCTGACCCTCACCCGTCCCCTAATCCTATCCCGTACGCTAACACTAACACACGCCCTCACACGTACGCTCCCCCTAAAGCGTTGTCGTACCCTGCCCTGGACCCTAAACCGTCCCCGTCCCCTAACACTAAACCTAGCCCGAACCCTAACCCTAACCCTTCCCCGAAGCCTGACCCTCACCCGTCCCCTAATCCTAACCCGTACGCTAACACTAACCCGCGCCCTCACATCTACGGTCCCCGTAAAGCGTTGTCGTACCCTCCCCTGGACCCTAAACCGTCCCCGTCCCCTAAGCCTAACCCTAGCCCGAACCCTAACCCTAACCCTTCCCCGAAGCCTGACCCTCACCCGTCCCCTAATCCTAACCCGTACGCTAACACTACCCCGCGCCCTCACACGTACGCTCCCCCTACAGCGTTGTCGTACCCTCCCCTGGACCCTAAACCGTCCCCGTCCCCTAACCCTAACCCTAGCCCGAACCTTAACCCTAACACTTCCCCGAAGCCTGACCCTCACCCGTCCCCTAATCCTAACCCGTACGCTAACACTAACCCGCGCCCTCACGCGTACGCTCCCCCTAAAGAGTTGTCGTACCCTCACGTGTACCCTAAACCGTCCCTGTCCCCTAACCCTAACCCTAGCCCGAACCCTAACCCTAACCCTTCCCAGAAGCCTGACCCTCACCGTCCCCTAATCCTAAGCAGTACGCTAACACTAACCCGCGCCCTCACGCGTACGCTCCCCCTAAAACGTTGTCGTACCCTCCCCTGGACCCTAAACCGTCCCCGTCCCCTAACCCTAACCCTAGCCCGAACCCTAAACCTAACACTTCCCCGAAGCCTGACCCTCACCCGTCCCATAATCCTAACCCGTACGCTAACACTAACCTGCGCCCTCACGCGTACGCTCCCCCTAAATTGTTGTCGTACCCTCCCCTGGACCCTAAACCGTCCCCGTCCCCTAACACTAACCCTAGCCCGAACCCTAACCCTATGCCTTCCCCGAAGCCTGACCCTCACCTGTCCCCTAATCCTATCCCGTACGCTAACACTAACCCGCGCCCTCACACGTACGCTCCCCCTAAAGCGTTGTCGTACCCTCCCCTGGACCTTAAACCGTCCCCGTCCCCTAACCCTAACCCTAGCCCGAACCCTAACCCTAACCCTTCCCCGAAGCCTGACCCTCACCCGTCCCCTAATCCTAACCCGTACGCTAACACTAACCCGCGCCCTCACGCGTACACTCCCCCTAAAGCGTTGTCGTACCCTCCCCTGGACCCTAAATCGTCCCCGTCCCCTAACCCTAACCTTAGCCCGAACCCTAACCCTAACCTTTCCCCAAAGCCTGACCCTCACCCGTCCCCTAATCCTAACCCGTACGCTAACACTAACCTGCGCCCTCACACATACGCTCTCCCTAAAGCGTTGTCGTACCCTGCCCTGGACCCTAAACCGTCCCCATCCCCCAACCCTAACCCTAGCCCTAACCCTAACCCTAACCCTTCCCCGAAGCCTGACCATCACCCGTCCCATAATCCTAACCCGTATGCTCACACTAACCCACGCCCTCACGCGTACGCTCCCCCTAAAGCGTTGTCGTACCCTCCCCTGGACCCTAAACTGTCCCCGTTCTCTAACCCTAAGCCTAGCCCGAACCCTAACCCTAACCCTTCCCCGAAACCTGACCCTCACCCGTCCCCTAATCCTAACCCGTACGCTAACACTAACCTGCGCCCTCACACGTACGCTCCCCCTAAAGCGTTGTCGTACCCTCCACTGGACCCTAAACCGTCCCCGTCCCCTAACCCTAACTCTAGCCCGAACCATAACCCTAACCCTTCCCCGAAGCCTGACCCTCACCCGACCCCTATTCCTAACCCGTACGCTAACCCTAAACCGCGCCCTCATGCGTACGCTCCCCCTAAAGCGTTGTCGTACCCTCCCCTGGACCCTAAACCGTCCCCGTCCCCTAACCCTAACCCTAGCCCGAACCCTAACCCTAACACTTCCCCGAAGCCTGACCCTCACCCGTCCCCTAATCCTAAACCGTACGCTAACACTAACCCGCGCCCTCACGCGTACGCTCCCCCTAAAGAGTTGTCGTACCCTCACCTGGACCCTAAACCGTCCCCGTTCCCTAACCCTAACCCTAGCCCGAACCCTAACCCTAACACTTCCCCGAAGCCTGACCCTCACCCGTCACCTAATCCTAACCCGTACGCTAACACTAACCCGCGCCCTCGCACGTACGCTCCCCCTAAAGCGTTGTCGTACCCTCCCCTGGACCCTAAACCGTCCCCGTCCCCTAACCCTAACCCTAGCCCGAACCCTAACCCTAACCCTTCCCCGAAGCCTGACCCTCACCCGTCCCCTAATCCTCACCCGTACGCTAACACTAACCCGCGCCCTCACGCGTACGCTCCCCCTAAAGCGTTGTCGTACCCTCCCCTGGACCCTAAACCGTCCCCGTCCCCTAACCCTAACCCTAGCCCGAACCCTAAACCTAACACTTCCCCGAAGCCTGACCCTCACCCGTCCCATAATCCTAACCCGTACGCTAACACTAACCCGCGCCCTCACGCGTACGCTCCCCCTAAAGCGTTGTCGTACCCTCCCCTGGACCCTAAACCGTCCCCGTCCCCTAACACTAACCCTAGGCCGAACCCTAACCCTATGCCTTCCCCGAAGCCTGACCCTCACCTGTCCCCTAATCCTAACCCGTACGCTAACACTAACCCGCGCCCTCACACGTACGCTCCCCCTAAAGTGTTGTTGTACCCTCCCCTGGACCCTAAACCGTCCCCGTCCCCTAACCCTAAACCTAGCCTGAACCTTAACCCTAACACTTCCCCGAAACCTGACCCTCACCCGTCCCCTAATCCTAACACGTACGCTAACACTAACCCGCGCCCTCACACGTACGCTCCCCCTAAAGCGTTGTCGTACCCTCCCCTGGACCCTAAACCGTCCCCGTCCCCTAACCCTAACCCTAGCCCGAACCCTAACCCTAACCCTTCCCCGAAGCCTGACCCTCACCCGTCCCCTAATCCTATCCCGTACGCTAACACTAACCCGCGCCCTCACACGTACGCTCCCCCTAAAGCGTTGTCGTACCCTCCCCTGGACCTTAAACCGTCCCCGTCCCCTAACCCTAACCCTAGCCCGAACCCTAACCCTAACCCTTCCCCGAAGCCTGACCCTCACCCGTCCCCTAATCCTAACCCGTACGCTAACACTAACCCGCGCCCTCACGCGTACACTCCCCCTAAAGCGTTGTCGTACCCTCCCCTGGACCCTAAATCGTCCCCGTCCCCTAACCCTAACCTTAGCCCGAACCCTAACCCTAACCATTCCCCAAAGCCTGACCCTCACCCGTCCCCTAATCCTAACCCGTACGCTAACACTAACCCGCGCCCTCACACATACGCTCTCCCTAAAGCGTTGTCGTACCCTGCCCTGGACCCTAAACCGTCCCCGTCCCCCAACCCTAACCCTAGCCCTAACCCTAACCCTAACCCTTCCCCGAAGCCTGACCATCACCCGTCCCATAATCCTAACCCGTATGCTCACACTAACCCACGCCCTCACGCGTACGCTCCCCCTAAAGCGTTGTCGTACCCTCCCCTGGACCCTAAACCGTCCCCGATCTCTAACCCTAACCCTAGCCCGAACCCTAACCCTAACCCTTCCCCGAAGCCTGACCCTCACCCGTCCCCTAATCCTAACCCGTACGCTCACACTAACCCACGCCCTCACGCGTACGCTCCCCCTAAAGCGTTGTCGTACCCTCCCCTGGACCCTAAACTGTCCCCGTTCTCTAACCCTAAGCCTAGCCCGAACCCTAACCCTAACCCTTCCCCGAAAGCTGACCCTCACCCGTCCCCTAATCCTAACCCGTACGCTAACACTAACCTGCGCCCTCACACGTACGCTCCCCCAAAAGCGTTGTCGTACCCTCCACTGGACCCTAAACCGTCCCCGTCCCCTAACCCTAACTCTAGCCCGAACCCTAACCCTAACCCTTCACCGAAGCCTGACCCTCAACCGACCCCTATTCCTAACCCGTACGCTAACCCTAACCCGCGCCCTCACGCGTACGCTCCCCCTAAAGCGTTGTCGTACCCTCCCCTGGACCCTAAACCGTCCCCGTCCCCTAACCCTAACCCTAGCCCGAACCCTAACCCTAACACTTCCCCGAAGCCTGACCCTCACCCGTCCCCTAATCCTAAACCGTACGCTAACACTAACCCGCGCCCTCACGCGTACGCTCCCCCTAAAGAGTTGTCGTACCCTCACCTGGACCCTAAACCGTCCCCGTCCCCTAACCCTAACCCTAGTCCGAACCCTAACCCTAACACTTCCCCGAAGCCTGACCCTCACCCGTCACCTAATCCTAACCCGTACGCTAACAGTAACCCACGCCCTCACGCGTACGCTCCCCCTAAAGCGTTGTCGTACCCTCCCCTGGACCGTAAACCGTCCCCGTCCCCTAACCCTAACCCTAGCCCGAACCCTAACCCTAACCCTTCCCCGAAGCCTGACCCTCACCCGTCCCGTAATCCTAACCCGTACGCTAACACTAACCCGCCCCCTCACGCGTACGCTCCCCCTAAAGCGTTGTCGTACCCTCCCCTGGACCCTAAACCGTCCCCGTTCCCTAACCCTAACCCTAGCCCGAACCCTAACCCTAACCCATCCCCGAAGCCTGACCCTCACCCGTCCCCTAATCCTAACCCGTACGCTAACACTAACCCGCGCCCTCACACGTACGCTCCCCCTAAAGCGTTGTCGTACCCTCCCCTGGACCCTAAACCGTCCCCGTCCCCTAACCCTAACCCTAGACCGAACCCTAACCCTAACCCTTCCCCGAAGCCTGACCCTCACCCGTCCCCTAATCCTCACCCGTACGCTAACACTAACCCGCGCCCTCACACATACGCTCCCCCTAAACCGTTGTCGTACCCTCCCCTGGACCCTAAACCGTCCCCGTCCCCTAACCCTAACCCTAGCCCGAACCCTAACCCTAACCCTTCCCCGAAGCCTGACCCTCACCCGTCCCATAATCCTAAACCGTACGCTAACACTAACCCGCGCCCTCACACCTACGCTCCCCCTAAAGCGTTGTCGTACCCTCCCCTGGACCCTAAACCGTCCCCGTCCCCTAACCCTAACCCTAGCCCGAACCCTAACCCTAACCCTTCCCCGAAGCCTGACCCTCACCCGTCCCCTAATCCTAACCCGTACGCTAACACTAACCCGCGCCCTCACACGTACGCTCCCCCTAAAGCGTTGTCGTACCCTCCCCTGGACCCTAAACCGTCCCCGTCCCCTAACCCTAACCCTAGCCCGAACCCTAACCCTAACACTTCCCCGAAGCCGGACCCTCACCCGTCCCCTAATCCTAACCCGTACGCTAACACTAACCCGCGCCCTCCCACGTACGCTCCCCCTAAAGCGTTGTCGTACCCTCCCCTGGACCCTAAACCGTCCCCGTCCCCTAACCCTAACCCTAGCCCGAACCCTAACCCTAACCCTTCCCCGAAGCCTGACCCTCACCCGTCCCCTAATCCTAACCTGTACGCTCACACTAACCCACGCCCTCACGCGTACGCTCCCCCTAAAGCGTTGTCGTACCCTCCCCTGGACCCTAAACCGTCCCCGTTCCCTAACCCTAACCCTAGCCCGAACCCTAACCCTAACCCATCCCCGAAGCCTGACCCTCACCCGTCCCATAATCCTAACCCGTACGCTAACACTAACCCGCGCCCTCACACGTACGCTCCCCCTAAAGCGTTGTCGTACCCTCCCCTGGACCCTAAACCGTCCCCGTCCCCTAACCCTAACCCTAGCCCGAACCCTAACCCTAACCCTTCCCCGAAGCCTGACCCTCACCCGTCCCCTAATCCTCACCCGTACGCTAACACTAACCCGCGCCCTCACGCGTACGCTCCCCCTAAAGCGTTGTCGTACCCTCCCCTGGACCCTAAACCGTCCCCGTCCCCTAACCCTAACCCTAGCCCGAACCCTAAACCTAACACTTCCCCGAAGCCTGACCCTCACCCGTCCCATAATCCTAACCCGTACGCTAACACTAACCCGCGCCCTCACGCGTACGCTCCCCCTAAAGCGTTGTCGTACCCTCCCCTGGACCCTAAACCGTCCCCGTCCCCTAACACTAACCCTAGCCCGAACCCTAACCCTATGCCTTCCCCGAAGCCTGACCCTCACCTGTCCCCTAATCCTAACCCGTACGCTAACACTAACCCGCTCCCTCACACGTACGCTCCCCCTAAAGTGTTGTTGTACCCTCCCCTGGACCCTAAACCGTCCCCGTCCCCTAACCCTAAACCTAGCCCGAACCTTAACCCTAACACTTCCCCGAAGCCTGACCCTCACCCGTCCCCTAATCCTAACACGTACGCTAACACTAACCCGCGCCCTCACACGTACGCTCCCCCTAAAGCGTTGTCGTACCCTCCCCTGGACCCTAAACCGTCCCCGTCCCCTAACCCTAACCCTAGCCCGAACCCTAACCCTAACCCTTCCCCGAAGCCTGACCCTCACCCGTCCCCTAATCCTATCCCGTACGCTAACACTAACCCGCGCCCTCACACGTACGCTCCCCCTAAAGCGTTGTCGTACCCTCCCCTGGACCTTAAACCGTCCCCGTGCCCTAACCCTAACCCTAGCCCGAACCCTAACCCTAACCCTTCCCCGAAGCCTGACCCTCACCCGTCCCCTAATCCTAACCCGTACGCTAACACTAACCCGCGCCCTCACGCGTACACTCCCCCTAAAGCGTTGTCGTACCCTCCCCTGGACCCTAAATCGTCCCCGTCCCCTAACCCTAACCTTAGCCCGAACCCTAACCCTAACCATTCCCCAAAGCCTGACCCTCACCCGTCCCCTAATCCTAACCCGTACGCTAACACTAACCCGCGCCCTCACACATACGCTCTCCCTAAAGCGTTGTCGTACCCTCCCCTGGACCCTAAACCGTCCCCGATCTCTAACCCTAACCCTAGCCCGAACCCTAACCCCAACCCTTCCCCGAAGCCTGACCCTCACCCGTCCCCTAATCCTAACCCGTACGCTCACACTAACCCACGCCCTCACGCGTACGCTCCCCCTAAAGCGTTGTCGTACCCTCCCCTGGACCCTAAACTGTCCCCGTTCTCTAACCCTAAACCTAGCCCGAACCCTAACCCTAACCCTTCCCCGAAACCTGACCCTCACCCGTCCCCTAATCCTAACCCGTACGCTAACACTAACCTGCGCCCTCACACGTACGCTCCCCCTAAAGCGTTGTCGTACCCTCCACTGGACCCTAAACCGTCCCCGTCCCCTAACCCTAACTCTAGCCCGAACCCTAACCCTAACCCTTCACCGAAGCCTGACCCTCACCCGACCCCTATTCCTAACCCGTACGCTAACCCTAACCCGCGCCCTCACGCGTACGCTCCCCCTAAAGCGTTGTCGTACCCTCCCCTGGACCCTAAACCGTCCCCGTCCCCTAACCCTAACCCTAGCCCGAACCCTAACCCTAACACTTCCCCGAAGCCTGACCCTCACCCGTCCCCTAATCCTAAACCGTACGCTAACACTAACCCGCGCCCTCACGCGTACGCTCCCCCTAAAGAGTTGTCGTACCCTCACCTGGACCCTAAACCGTCCCCGTCCCCTAACCCTAACCCTAGTCCGAACCCTAACCCTAACCCTTCCCCGAAGCCTGACCCTCACCCGTCACCTAATCCTAACCCGTACGCTAACACTAACCCGCGCCCTCACGCGTACGCTCCCCCTAAAGCGTTGTCGTACCCTCCCCTGGACCGTAAACCGTCCCCGTCCCCTAACCCTAACCCTAGCCCGAACCCTAACCCTAACCCTTCCCCGAAGCCTGACCCTCACCCGTCCCGTAATCCTAACCCGTACGCTAACACTAACCCGCGCCCGCACGCGTACGCTCCCCCTAAAGCGTTGTCGTACCCTCCCCTGGACCCTAAACCGTCCCCGTTCCCTAACCCTAACCCTAGCCCGAACCCTAACCCTAACCCATCCCCGAAGCCTGACCCTCACCCGTCCCATAATCCTAACCCGTACGCTAACACTAACCCGCGCCCTCACACGTACGCTCCCCCTAAAGCGTTGTCGTACCCTCCCCTGGACCCTAAACCGTCCCCGTCCCCTAACCCTAACCCTAGCCCGAACCCTAACCCTAACCCTTCCCCGAAGCCTGACCCTCACCCGTCCCCTAATCCTCACCCGTACGCTAACACTAACCCGCGCCCTCACACGTACGCTCCCCCTAAAGCGTTGTCGTACCCTCCCCTGGACCCTAAACCGTCCCCGTCCCCTAACCCTAACCCTAGCCCAAACCCTAACCCTAACCCTTCCCCGAAGCCTGACCCTCACCCGTCCCATAATCCTAACCCGTACGCTAACACTAACCCGCGCCCTCACTACTACGCTCCCCCTAAAGCGTTGTCGTACCCTCCCCTGGACCCTAAACCGTCCCCGTCCCCTAACCCTAACCCTAGCCCGAACCCTAACCCTAACCCTTCCCCGAAGCCTGACCCTCACCCGTCCCCTAATCCTAACCCGTACGCTAACACTAACCCGCGCCCTCACACCTACGCTCCCCCTAAAGCGTTGTCGTACCCTCCCCTGGACCCTAAACCGTCCCCGTCCCCTAACCGAAACCCTAGCCCGAACCCTAACCCTAACCCTTCCCCGAAGCCTGACCCTCACCCGTCCCCTAATCCTATCCCGTACGCTAACACTAACACGCGCCCTCACACGTACGCTCCCCCTAAAGCGTTGTCGTACCCTCCCCTGGACCCTAAACCGTCCCCGTTCCCTAACCCTAACCCTAGCCCGAACCCTAAACCTAACACTTCCCCGAAGCCTGACCCTCACCCGTCCCATAATCCTAACCCGTACGCTAACACTAACCTGCGCCCTCACGCGTACGCTCCCCCTAAAGCGTTGTCGTACCCTCCCCTGGACCCTAAACCGTGCCCGTCCCCTAACACTAACCCTAGCCCGAACGCTAACCCTATGCCTTCCCCGAAGCCTGACCCTCACCTGTCCCCTAATCCTAACCCGTACGCTAACACTAACCCGCGCCCTCACACGTACGCTCCCCCTAAAGTGTTGTTGTACCCTCCCCTGGACCCTAAACCGTCCCCGTCCCCTAACCCTAACCTTAGCCCGAACCCTAACCCTAACCATTCCCCAAAGCCTGACCCTCACCCGTCCCCTAATCCTAACCCGTACGCTAACACTAACCCGCGCCCTCACACATACGCTCTCCCTAAAGCGTTGTCATACCCTGCCCTGGACCCTAAACCGTCCCCGTCCCCCAACCCTAACCCTAGCCCTAACCCTAACCCTAACCCTTCCCCGAAGCCTGACCATCACCCGTCCCATAATCCTAACCCGTATGCTCACACTAACCCACGCCCTCACGCGTACGCTCCCCCTAAAGCGTTGTCGTACCCTCCCCTGGACCCTAAACCGTCCCCGATCTCTAACCCTAACCCTAGCCCGAACCCTAACCCTAACACTTCCCCGAAGCCTGACCCTCACCCGTCCCCTAATCCTAACCTGTACGCTCACACTAACCCACGCCCTCACGCGTACGCTCCCCCTAAAGCGTTGTCGTACCCTCCCCTGGACCCTAAACTGTCCCCGTTCTCTAACCCTAAGCCTAGCCCGAACCCTAACCCTAACCCTTCCCCGAAACCTGACCCTCACCCGTCCCCTAATCCTAACCCGTACGCTAACACTAACCTGCGCCCTCACACGTACGCTCCCCCTAAAGCGTTGTCGTACCCTCCACTGGACCCTAAACCGTCCCCGTCCCCTAACCCTAACTCTAGCCCGAACCCTAACCCTAACCCTTCCCCGAAGCCTGACCCTCACCCGACCCCTATTCCTAACCCGTACGCTAACCCTAAACCGCGCCCTCACGCGTACGCTCCCCCTAAAGCGTTGTCGTACCCTCCCCTGGACCCTAAACCGTCCCCGTCCCCTAACCCTAACCCTAGCCCGAACCCTAACCCTAACACTTCCCCGAAGCCTGACCCTCACCCGTCACCTAATCCTAACCCGTACGCTAACACTAACCCGCGCCCTCACACGTACGCTCCCCCTAAAGCGTTGTCGTACCCTCCCCTGGACCCTAAACCGTCCCCGTCCCCTAACCCTAACCCTAGCCCGAACCCTAACCCTAACACTTCCCCGAAGCCTGACCCTCACCCGTCCCCTAATCCTCACCCGTACGCTAACACTAACCCGCGCCCTCACGCGTACGCTACCCCTAAAGCGTTGTCGTACCCTCCCCTGGACCCTAAACCGTCCCCGTCCCCTAACCCTAACCCTAGCCCGAACCCTAAACCTAACACTTCCCCGAAGCCTGACCCTCACCCGTCCCATAATCCTAACCCGTACGCTAACACTAACCCGCGCCCTCACGCGTACGCTCCCCCTAAAGCGTTGTCGTACCCTCCCCTGGACCCTAAACCGTCCCCGTCCCCTAACACTAACCCTAGCCCGAACCCTAACCCTATGCCTTCCCCGAAGCCTGACCCTCACCTGTCCCCTAATCCTAACCCGTACGCTAACACTAACCCGCGCCCTCACACGTACGCTCCCCCTAAAGTGTTGTTGTACCCTCCCCTGGACCCTAAACCGTCCCCGTCCCCTAACCCTAAACCTAGCCCGAACCTTAACCCTAACACTTCCCCGAAGCCTGACCCTCACCCGTCCCCTAATCCTAACACGTACGCTAACACTAACCCGCGCCCTCACACGTACGCTCCCCCTAAAGCGTTGTCGTACCCTCCCCTGGACCCTAAACCGTCCCCGTCCCCTAACCCTAACCCTAGCCCGAACCCTAACCCTAACCCTTCCCCGAAGCCTGACCCTCACCCGTCCCCTAATCCTATCCCGTACGCTAACACTAACCCGCGCCCTCACACGTACGCTCCCCCTAAAGCGTTGTCGTACCCTCCCCTGGACCTTAAACCGTCCCCGTCCCCTAACCCTAACCCTAGCCCGAACCCTAACCCTAACCCTTCCCCGAAGCCTGACCCTCACCCGTCCCCTAATCCTAACCCGTACGCTAACACTAACCCGCGCCCTCACGCGTACACTCCCCCTAAAGCGTTGTCGTACCCTCCCCTGGACCCTAAATCGTCCCCGTCCCCTAACCCTAACCTTAGCCCGAACCCTAACCCTAACCATTCCCCAAAGCCTGACCCTCACCCGTCCCCTAATCCTAACCCGTACGCTAACACTAACCCGCGCCCTCACACATACGCTCTCCCTAAAGCGTTGTCGTACCCTGCCCTGGACCCTAAACCGTCCCCGTCCCCCAACCCTAACCCTAGCCCTAACCCTAACCCTAACCCTTCCCCGAAGCCTGACCATCACCCGTCCCATAATCCTAACCCGTATGCTCACACTAACCCACGCCCTCACGCGTACGCTCCCCCTAAAGCGTTGTCGTACCCTCCCCTGGACCCTAAACCGTCCCCGATCTCTAACCCTAACCCTAGCCCGAACCCTAACCCTAACCCTTCCCCGAAGCCTGACCCTCACCCGTCCCCTAATCCTAACCCGTACGCTCACACTAACCCACGCCCTCACGCGTACGCTCCCCCTAAAGCGTTGTCGTACCCTCCCCTGGACCCTAAACTGTCCCCGTTCTCTAACCCTAAGCCTAGCCCGAACCCTAACCCTAACCCTTCCCCGAAACCTGACCCTCACCCGTCCCCTAATCCTAACCCGTACGCTAACACTAACCTGCGCCCTCACACGTACGCTCCCCCTAAAGCGTTGTCGTACCCTCCACTGGACCCTAAACCGTCCCCGTCCCCTAACCCTAACTCTAGCCCGAACCCTAACCCTAACCCTTCACCGAAGCCTGACCCTCACCCGACCCCTAATCCTAACCCGTACGCTCACACTAACCCGCGCCCTCACGCGTACGCTCCCCCTAAAGCGTTGTCGTACCCTCCCCTGGACCCTAAACCGTCCCCGTCCCCTAACCCTAACCCTAGCCCGAACCCTAACCCTAACACTTCCCCGAAGCCTGACCCTCACCCGTCCCCTAATCCTAAACCGTACGCTAACACTAACCCGCGCCCTCACGCGTACGCTCCCCCTAAAGAGTTGTCGTACCCTCACCTGGACCCTAAACCGTCCCCGTCCCCTAACCCTAACCCTAGTCCGAACCCTAACCCTAACCCTTCCCCGAAGCCTGACCCTCACCCGTCACCTAATCCTAACCCGTACGCTAACACTAACCCGCGCCCTCACGCGTACGCTCCCCCTAAAGCGTTGTCGTACCCTCCCCTGGACCGTAAACCGTCCCCGTCCCCTAACCCTAACCCTAGCCCGAACCCTAACCCTAACCCTTCCCCGAAGCCTGACCCTCACCCGTCCCGTAATCCTAACCCGTACGCTAACACTAACCCGCCCCCTCACGCGTACGCTCCCCCTAAAGCGTTGTCGTACCCTCCCCTGGACCCTAAACCGTCCCCGTCCCCTAACCCTAACCCTAGCCCGAACCCTAACCCTAACACTTCCCCGAAGCCTGACCCTCACCCGTCCCCTAATCCTAAACCGTACGCTAACACTAACCCGCGCCCTCACGCGTACGCTCCCCCTAAAGAGTTGTCGTACCCTCACCTGGACCCTAAACCGTCCCCGTTCCCTAACCCTAACCCTAGCCCGAACCCTAACCCGAACCCTTCCCCGAAGCCTGACCCTCACCCGTCACCTAATCCTAACCCGTACGCTAACACTAACCCGCGCCCTCACACGTACGCTCCCCCTAAAGCGTTGTCGTACCCTCCCCTGGACCCTAAACCGTCCCCGTCCCCTAACACTAACCCTAGCCCGAACCCTAACCCTAACCCTTCCCCGAAGCCTGACCCTCACCCGTCCCCTAATCCTCACCCGTACGCTAACACTAACCCGCGCCCTCACGCGTACGCTACCCCTAAAGCATTGTCGTACCCTCCCCTGGACCCTAAACCGTCCCCGTCCCCTAACCCTAACCCTAGCCCGAACCCTAAACCTAACACTTCCCCGAAGCCTGACCCTCACCCGTCCCATAATCCTAACCCGTACGCTAACACTAACCCGCGCCCTCACGCGTACGCTCCCCCTTAAGCGTTGTCGTACCCTCCCCTGGACCCTAAACCGTCCCCGTCCCCTAACACTAACCCTAGCCCGAACCCTAACCCTATGCCTTCCCCGAAGCCTGACCCTCACCTGTCCCCTAATCCTAACCCGTACGCTAACACTAACCCGCGCCCTCACACGTACGCTCCCCCTAAAGTGTTGTTGTACCCTCCCCTGGACCCTAAACCGTCCCCGTCCCCTAACCCTAAACCTAGCCCGAACCTTAACCCTAACACTTCCCCGAAGCCTGACCCTCACCCGTCCCCTAATCCTAACACGTACGCTAACACTAACCCGCGCCCTCACACGTACGCTCCCCCTAAAGCGTTGTCGTACCCTCCCCTGGACCCTAAACCGTCCCCGTCCCCTAACCCTAACCCTAGCCCGAACCCTAACCCTAACCCTTCCCCGAAGCCTGACCCTCACCCGTCCCCTAATCCTATCCCGTACGCTAACACTAACCCGCGCCCTCACACGTACGCTCCCCCTAAAGCGTTGTCGTACCCTCCCCTGGACCTTAAACCGTCCCCGTCCCCTAACCCTAACCCTAGCCCGAACCCTAACCCTAACCCTTCCCCGAAGCCTGACCCTCACCCGTCCCCTAATCCTAACCCGTACGCTAACACTAACCCGCGCCCTCACGCGTACACTCCCCCTAAAGCGTTGTCGTACCCTCCCCTGGACCCTAAATCGTCCCCGTCCCCTAACCCTAACCTTAGCCCGAACCCTAACCCTAACCATTCCCCAAAGCCTGACCCTCACCCGTCCCCTAATCCTAACCCGTACGCTAACACTAACCCGCGCCCTCACACATACGCTCTCCCTAAAGCGTTGTCATACCCTGCCCTGGACCCTAAACCGTCCCCGTCCCCCAACCCTAACCCTAGCCCTAACCCTAACCCTAACCCTTCCCCGAAGCCTGACCATCACCCGTCCCATAATCCTAACCCGTATGCTCACACTAACCCACGCCCTCACGCGTACGCTCCCCCTAAAGCGTTGTCGTACCCTCCCCTGGACCCTAAACCGTCCCCGATCTCTAACCCTAACCCTAGCCCGAACCCTAACCCTAACCCTTCCCCGAAGCCTGACCCTCACCCGTCCCCTAATCCTAACCCGTACGCTCACACTAACCCACGCCCTCACGCGTACGCTCCCCCTAAAGCGTTGTCGTACCCTCCCCTGGACCCTAAACTGTCCCCGTTCTCTAACCCTAAGCCTAGCCCGAACCCTAACCCTAACCCTTCCCCGAAACCTGACCCTCACCCGTCCCCTAATCCTAACCCGTACGCTAACACTAACCTGCGCCCTCACACGTACGCTCCCCCTAAAGCGTTGTCGTACCCTCCACTGGACCCTAAACCGTCCCCGTCCCCTAACCCTAACTCTAGCCCGAACCCTAACCCTAACCCTTCATCGAAGCCTGACCCTCACCCGACCCCTAATCCTAACCCGTACGCTCACACTAACCCGCGCCCTCACGCGTACGCTCCCCCTAAAGCGTTGTCGTACCCTCCCCTGGACCCTAAACCGTCCCCGTCCCCTAACCCTAACCCTAGCCCGAACCCTAACCCTAACACTTCCCCGAAGCCTGACCCTCACCCGTCCCCTAATCCTAAACCGTACGCTAACACTAACCCGCGCCCTCACGCGTACGCTCCCCCTAAAGAGTTGTCGTACCCTCACCTGGACCCTAAACCGTCCCCGTCCCCTAACCCTAACCCTAGTCCGAACCCTAACCCTAACCCTTCCCCGAAGCCTGACCCTCACCCGTCACCTAATCCTAACCCGTACGCTAACACTAACCCGCGCCCTCACACGTACGCTCCCCCTAAAGCGTTGTCGTACCCTCCCCTGGACCCTAAACCGTCCCCGTCCCCTAACACTAACCCTAGCCCGAACCCTAACCCTAACCCTTCCCCGAAGCCTGACCCTCACCCGTCCCCTAATCCTCACCCGTACGCTAACACTAACCCGCGCCCTCACGCGTACGCTACCCCTAAAGCATTGTCGTACCCTCCCCTGGACCCTAAACCGTCCCCGTCCCCTAACCCTAACCCTAGCCCGAACCCTAAACCTAACACTTCCCCGAAGCCTGACCCTCACCCGTCCCATAATCCTAACCCGTACGCTAACACTAACCCGCGCCCTCACGCGTACGCTCCCCCTTAAGCGTTGTCGTACCCTCCCCTGGACCCTAAACCGTCCCCGTCCCCTAACACTAACCCTAGCCCGAACCCTAACCCTATGCCTTCCCCGAAGCCTGACCCTCACCTGTCCCCTAATCCTAACCCGTACGCTAACACTAACCCGCGCCCTCACACGTACGCTCCCCCTAAAGTGTTGTTGTACCCTCCCCTGGACCCTAAACCGTCCCCGTCCCCTAACCCTAAACCTAGCCCGAACCTTAACCCTAACACTTCCCCGAAGCCTGACCCTCACCCGTCCCCTAATCCTAACACGTACGCTAACACTAACCCGCGCCCTCACACGTACGCTCCCCCTAAAGCGTTGTCGTACCCTCCCCTGGACCCTAAACCGTCCCCGTCCCCTAACCCTAACCCTAGCCCGAACCCTAACCCTAACCCTTCCCCGAAGCCTGACCCTCACCCGTCCCCTAATCCTATCCCGTACGCTAACACTAACCCGCGCCCTCACACGTACGCTCCCCCTAAAGCGTTGTCGTACCCTCCCCTGGACCTTAAACCGTCCCCGTCCCCTAACCCTAACCCTAGCCCGAACCCTAACCCTAACCCTTCCCCGAAGCCTGACCCTCACCCGTCCCCTAATCCTAACCCGTACGCTAACACTAACCCGCGCCCTCACGCGTACACTCCCCCTAAAGCGTTGTCGTACCCTCCCCTGGACCCTAAATCGTCCCCGTCCCCTAACCCTAACCTTAGCCCGAACCCTAACCCTAACCATTCCCCAAAGCCTGACCCTCACCCGTCCCCTAATCCTAACCCGTACGCTAACACTAACCCGCGCCCTCACACATACGCTCTCCCTAAAGCGTTGTCATACCCTGCCCTGGACCCTAAACCGTCCCCGTCCCCCAACCCTAACCCTAGCCCTAACCCTAACCCTAACCCTTCCCCGAAGCCTGACCATCACCCGTCCCATAATCCTAACCCGTATGCTCACACTAACCCACGCCCTCACGCGTACGCTCCCCCTAAAGCGTTGTCGTACCCTCCCCTGGACCCTAAACCGTCCCCGATCTCTAACCCTAACCCTAGCCCGAACCCTAACCCTAACCCTTCCCCGAAGCCTGACCCTCACCCGTCCCCTAATCCTAACCCGTACGCTCACACTAACCCACGCCCTCACGCGTACGCTCCCCCTAAAGCGTTGTCGTACCCTCCCCTGGACCCTAAACTGTCCCCGTTCTCTAACCCTAAGCCTAGCCCGAACCCTAACCCTAACCCTTCCCCGAAACCTGACCCTCACCCGTCCCCTAATCCTAACCCGTACGCTAACACTAACCTGCGCCCTCACACGTACGCTCCCCCTAAAGCGTTGTCGTACCCTCCACTGGACCCTAAACCGTCCCCGTCCCCTAACCCTAACTCTAGCCCGAACCCTAACCCTAACCCTTCATCGAAGCCTGACCCTCACCCGACCCCTAATCCTAACCCGTACGCTCACACTAACCCGCGCCCTCACGCGTACGCTCCCCCTAAAGCGTTGTCGTACCCTCCCCTGGACCCTAAACCGTCCCCGTCCCCTAACCCTAACCCTAGCCCGAACCCTAACCCTAACACTTCCCCGAAGCCTGACCCTCACCCGTCCCCTAATCCTAAACCGTACGCTAACACTAACCCGCGCCCTCACGCGTACGCTCCCCCTAAAGAGTTGTCGTACCCTCACCTGGACCCTAAACCGTCCCCGTCCCCTAACCCTAACCCTAGTCCGAACCCTAACCCTAACCCTTCCCCGAAGCCTGACCCTCACCCGTCACCTAATCCTAACCCGTACGCTAACACTAACCCGCGCCCTCACGCGTACGCTCCCCCTAAAGCGTTGTCGTACCCTCCCCTGGACCGTAAACCGTCCCCGTCCCCTAACCCTAACCCTAGCCCGAACCCTAACCCTAACCCTTCCCCGAAGCCTAACCCTCACCCGTCCCGTAATCCTAACCCGTACGCTAACACTAACCCGCCCCCTCACGCGTACGCTCCCCCTAAAGCGTTGTCGTACCCTCCCCTGGACCCTAAACCGTCCCCGTTCCCTAACCCTAACCCTAGCCCGAACCCTAACCCTAACCCATCCCCGAAGCCTGACCCTCACCCGTCCCATAATCCTAACCCGTACGCTAACACTAACCCGCGCCCTCACACGTACGCTCCCCCTAAAGTGTTGTTTTACCCTCCCCTGGACCCTAAACCGTCCCCGTCCCCTAACCCTAAACCTAGCCCGAACCTTAACCCTAACACTTCCCCGAAGCCTGACCCTCACCCGTCCCCTAATCCTAACACGTACGCTAACACTAACCTGCGCCCTCACACGTACGCTCCCCCTAAAGCGTTGTCGTACCCTCCCCTGGACCCTAAACCGTCCCCGTCCCCTAACCCTAACCCTAGCCCGAACCCTAACCCTAACCCTTCCCCGAAGCCTGACCCTCACCCGTCCCCTAATACTATCCCGTACGCTAACACTAACCCGTGCCCTCACGCGTACACTCCCCCTAAAGCGTTGTCGTACCCTCCCCTGGACCCTAAATCGTCCCCGTCCCCTAACCCTAACCTTAGCCCGAACCCTAACCCTAACCATTCCCCAAAGCCTGACCCTCACCCGTCCCCTAATCCTAACCCGTACGCTAACACTAACCCGCGCCCTCACACATACGCTCTCCCTAAAGCGTTGTAGTACCCTGCCCTGGACCCTAAACCGTCCCCGTCCCCCAACCCTAACCCTAGCCCTAACCCTAACCCTAACCCTTCCCCGAAGCCTGACCATCACCCGTCCCATAATCCTAACCCGTATGCTCACACTAACCCACGCCCTCACGCGTACGCTCCCCCTAAAGCGTTGTCGTACCCTCCCCTGGACCCTAAACCGTCCCCGATCTCTAACCCTAACCCTAGCCCGAACCCTAACCCTAACCCTTCCCCGAAGCCTGACCCTCACCCGTCCCCTAATCCTAACCCGTACGCTCACACTAACCCACGCCCTCACGCGTACGCTCCCCCTAAAGCGTTGTCGTACCCTCCCCTGGACCCTAAACTGTCCCCGTTCTCTAACCCTAAACCTAGCCCGAACCCTAACCCTAACCCTTCCCCGAAACCTGACCCTCACCCGTCCCCTAATCCTAACCCGTACGCTAACACTAACCTGCGCCCTCACACGTACGCTCCCCCTAAAGCGTTGTCGTACCCTCCACTGGACCCTAAACCGTCCCCGTCCCCTAACCCTAACTCTAGCCCGAACCCTAACCCTAACCCTTCACCGAAGCCTGACCCTCACCCGACCCCTATTCCTAACCCGTACGCTAACCCTAACCCGCGCCCTCACGCGTACGCTCCCCCTAAAGCGTTGTCGTACCCTCCCCTGGACCCTAAACCGTCCCCGTCGCCTAACCCTAACCCTAGCCCGAACCCTAACCCTAACACTTCCCCGAAGCCTGACCCTCACCCGTCCCCTAATCCTAAACCGTAAGCTAACACTAACCCGCGCCCTCACGCGTACGCTCCCCCTAAAGCGTTGTCGTACCCTCCCCTGGACCCTAAACCGTCCCCGTCCCCTAACCCTAACCCTAGCCCGAACCCTAACCCTAACCCTTCCCCGAAGCCTGACCCTCACCCGTCCCCTAATCCTAAGCCGTACGCTAACACTAACCAGCGCCCTCACGCGTACGCTACCCCTAAAGCATTGTCGTACCCTCCCCTGGACCCTAAACCGTCCCCGTCCCCTAACCCTAACCCTAGCCCGAACCCTAACCCTAAACTTTCCCAGAAGCCTGACCCTCACCGTCCCCTAATCATAACCCAAACGCTCACACTAACCCGCGCCCTCACGCGTACGCTCCCCCTAAAGCGTTGTCCTACCCTCCCATGGACCCTAAACCGATCCCGTCCCCTAAACCTAACACTAGCTCTAACCCTAACCCTAACCCTTCCCCGAAGCCTGACCCTCACCCGTCCCCTAATCCTAACCCGTACGCTCACACTAACCCGCGCCCTTACACGTACGCTCCCCCTAAAGTGTTGTCGTACCCTCCCCTGGACCCTAAACCGTCCCCATCCCCTAACCCTAACCCTAGCCCGAACCCTAACCCTAACCCTTCCCCGAAGCCTGACCCCCACCCGTCCCCTAATCCTAACCTGTACGCTAACACTAACCCGTGCCCTCACACGTACGCTCCCCCTAAAGAGTTGTCGTACCCTCCCCTGGACCCTAAACCGTCCCCGTCCCCTAACCCTAACCCTAGCCCGAACCCTAAACCTAGCCCTTCCCCGAAGCCTGACCCTCACCCGTCCCCTAATCCTAACCCGTACGCTAACACTAACCCGCGCCCTCACACGTACGCTCCCCCTAAAGCGTTGTCGTACCCTCCCCTGGACCCTAAACCGTCCCCGTCCCCTAACACTAACCATAGCCCGAACCCTAACCCTAACCCTTCCCCGAAGCCTGACCCTCACCCGTCCCCTAATCCTAACCCGTACGCTAACACTAACCCACGCCCTCACACGTACGCTCCCCCTAAACCGTTGTCGTACCCTCCCCTGGACCCTAAACCGTCCCCGTCCCCTAACCCTAACCCTAGCCCGAACCCTAACCCTAACCCTTCCCCGAAGCCTGACCCTCACCCGTCCCCTAATCCTAAACCGTACGCTAACACTACCCGGAGCCCTCACACGTACGCTCCCCCTAAAGCGTTGTCGTACCCTCCCCTGGACCCTAAACCGTCCCCGTCCCCTAACCCTAACCCTAGCCCGAACCCTAACCCTAACACTTCCCCGAAGCCTGACACTCACCCGTCCCCTAATCCTATCCCGTACGCTAACACTAACCCATGCCCTCACACGTACGCTCCCCCTAAAGCATTGTCGTATCCTCCCCTGGACCCTGAACCGTCCCCGTCCCCTAACCCTAACCCTAGCCCGAACCCTAAACCTAACCCTTCCCCGAAGCCTGACCCTCACCCGTCCCCTAATCCTAACCCGTACGCTAACAATAACCCGCGCCCTCACACGTACGCTCCCCCTAAAGCGTTGTCGTACCCTCCCCTGAACCCTAAACCGTCCCCGTCCCCTAACCCTAACCCTAGCCCGAACCCTAACCCTAACCCTTCCCCGAAGCCTGACCCTCACCCGTCCCCTAATCCTAACCCGTACGCTAACACTAACCCACGCCCTCACACATACGCTCCCCCTAAAGCGTTGTCGTACCCTCCCCTGGACCCTAAACCGTCCCCGTCCCCTAACCGAAACCCTAGCCCGAACCCTAACCCTAACCCTTCCCCGAAGCCTGACCCTCACCCGTCCCCTAATCCTATCCCGTACGCTAACACTAACACACGCCCTCACACGTACGCTCCCCCTAAAGCGTTGTCGTACCCTCCCCTGGACCCTAAACCGTCCCCGTCCCCTAACACTAAACCTAGCCCGAACCCTAACCCTAACCCTTCCCCGAAGCCTGACCCTCACCCGTCCCCTAATCCTAACCCGTACGCTAACACTAACCCGCGCCCTCACATCTACGGTCCCCGTAAAGCGTTGTCGTACCCTCCCCTGGACCCTAAACCGTCCCCGTCCCCTAAGCCTAACCCTAGCCCGAACCCTAACCCTAACCCTTCCCCGAAGCCTGACCCTCACCCGTCCCCTAATCCTAACCCGTACGCTAACACTACCCCGCGCCCTCACACGTACGCTCCCCCTACAGCGTTGTCGTACCCTCCCCTGGACCCTAAACCGTCCCCGTCCCCTAACCCTAACCCTAGCCCGAACCCTAACCCTAACACTTCCCCGAAGCCTGACCCTCACCCGTCCCCTAATCCTAACCCGTACGCTAACACTAACCCGCGCCCTCACGCGTACGCTCCCCCTAAAGAGTTGTCGTACCCTCACGTGTACCCTAAACCGTCCCTGTCCCCTAACCCTAACCCTAGCCCGAACCCTAACCCTAACCCTTCCCAGAAGCCTGACCCTCACCGTCCCCTAATCCTAAGCAGTACGCTAACACTAACCCGCGCCCTCACGCGTACGCTCCCCCTAAAACGTTGTCGTACCCTCCCCTGGACCCTAAACCGTCCCCGTCCCCTAACCCTAACCCTAGCCCGAACCCTAAACCTAACACTTCCCCGAAGCCTGACCCTCACCCGTCCCATAATCCTGACCCGTACGCTAACACTAACCTGCGCCCTCACGCGTACGCTCCCCCTAAAGCGTTGTCGTACCCTCCCCTGGACCCTAAACTGTCCCCGTCCCCTAACACTAACCCTAGCCCGAACCCTAACCCTATGCCTTCCCCGAAGCCTGACCCTCACCTGTCCCCTAATCCTATCCCGTACGCTAACACTAACCCGCGCCCTCACACGTACGCTCCCCCTAAAGCGTTGTCGTACCCTCCCCTGGACCTTAAACCGTCCCCGTCCCCTAACCCTAACCCTAGCCCGAACCCTAACCCTAACCCTTCCCCGAAGCCTGACCCTCACCCGTCCCCTAATCCTAACCCGTACGCTAACACTAACCCGCGCCCTCACGCGTACACTCCCCCTAAAGCGTTGTCGTACCCTCCCCTGGACCCTAAATCGTCCCCGTCCCCTAACCCTAACCTTAGCCCGAACCCTAACCCTAACCATTCCCCAAAGCCTGACCCTCACCCGTCCCCTAATCCTAACCCGTACGCTAACACTAACCCGCGCCCTCACACATACGCTCTCCCTAAAGCGTTGTCGTACCCTGCCCTGGACCCTAAACCGTCCCCGTCCCCCAACCCTAACCCTAGCCCTAACCCTAACCCTAACCCTTCCCCGAAGCCTGACCATCACCCGTCCCATAATCCTAACCCGTATGCTCACACTAACCCACGCCCTCACGCGTACGCTCCCCCTAAAGCGTTGTCGTACCCTCCCCTGGACCCTAAACCGTCCCCGATCTCTAACCCTAACCCTAGCCCGAACCCTAACCCTAACCCTTCCCCGAAGCCTGACCCTCACCCGTCCCCTAATCCTAACCTGTACGCTCACACTAACCCACGCCCTCACGCGTACGCTCCCCCTAAAGCGTTGTCGTACCCTCCCCTGGACCCTAAACTGTCCCCGTTCTCTAACCCTAAGCCTAGCCCGAACCCTAACCCTAACCCTTCCCCGAAACCTGACCCTCACCCGTCCCCTAATCCTAACCCGTACGCTAACACTAACCTGCGCCCTCACACGTACGCTCCCCCTAAAGCGTTGTCGTACCCTCCACTGGACCCTAAACCGTCCCCGTCCCCTAACCCTAACTCTAGCCCGAACCCTAACCCTAACCCTTCCCCGAAGCCTGACCCTCACCCGACCCCTATTCCTAACCCGTACGCTAACCCTAAACCACGCCCTCACGCGTACGCTCCCCCTAAAGCGTTGTCGTACCCTCCCCTGGACCCTAAACCGTCCCCGTCCCCTAACCCTAACCCTAGCCCGAACCCTAACCCTAACACTTCCCCGAAGCCTGACCCTCACCCGTCCCCTAATCCTAAACCGTACGCTAACACTAACCCGCGCCCTCACGCGTACGCTCCCCCTAAAGAGTTGTCGTACCCTCACCTGGACCCTAAACCGTCCCCGTTCCCTAACCCTAACCCTAGCCCGAACCCTAACCCTAACACTTCCCCGAATCCTGACCCTCACCCGTCACCTAATCCTAACCCGTACGCTAACACTAACCCGCGCCCTCGCACGTACGCTCCCCCTAAAGCGTTGTCGTACCCTCCCCTGGACCCTAAACCGTCCCCGTCCCCTAACCCTAACCCTAGCCCGAACCCTAACCCTAACCCTTCCCCGAAGCCTGACCCTCACCCGTCCCCTAATCCTCACCCGTACGCTAACACTAACCCGCGCCCTCACGCGTACGCTCCCCCTAAAGCGTTTTCGTACCCTCCCCTGGACCCTAAACCGTCCCCGTCCCCTAACCCTAACCCTAGCCCGAACCCTAAACCTAACACTTCCCCGAAGCCTGACCCTCACCCGTCCCATAATCCTAACCCGTACGCTAACACTAACCCGCGCCCTCACGCGTACGCTCCCCCTAAAGCGTTGTCGTACCCTCCCCTGGACCCTAAACCGTCCCCGTCCCCTAACACTAACCCTAGGCCGAACCCTAACCCTAACCCTTCCCCGAAGCCTGACCCTCACCCGTCCCCTAATCCTAACCCGTACGCTAACACTAACCCGCGCCCTCACACATACGCTCTCCCTAAAGCGTTGTCGTACCCTGCCCTGGACCCTAAACCGTCCCCGTCCCCCAACCCTAACCCTAGCCCTAACCCTAACCCTAACCCTTCCCCGAAGCCTGACCATCACCCGTCCCATAATCCTAACCCGTATGCTCACACTAACCCACGCCCTCACGCGTACGCTCCCCCTAAAGCGTTGTCGTACCCTCCCCTGGACCCTAAACCGTCCCCGATCTCTAACCCTAACCCTAGCCCGAACCCTAACCCTAACCCTTCCCCGAAGCCTGACCCTCACCCGTCCCCTAATCCTAACCCGTACGCTCACACTAACCCACGCCCTCACGCGTACGCTCCCCCTAAAGCGTTGTCGTACCCTCCCCTGGACCCTAAACTGTCCCCGTTCTCTAACCCTAAGCCTAGCCCGAACCCTAACCCTAACCCTTCCCCGAAACCTGACCCTCACCCGTCCCCTAATCCTAACCCGTACGCTAACACTAACCTGCGCCCTCACACGTACGCTCCCCCAAAAGCGTTGTCGTACCCTCCACTGGACCCTAAACCGTCCCCGTCCCCTAACCCTAACTCTAGCCCGAACCCTAACCCTAACCCTTCACCGAAGCCTGACCCTCACCCGACCCCTATTCCTAACCCGTACGCTAACCCTAACCCGCGCCCTCACGCGTACGCTCCCCCTAAAGCGTTGTCGTACCCTCCCCTGGACCCTAAACCGTCCCCGTCCCCTAACCCTAACCCTAGCCCGAACCCTAACCCTAACACTTCCCCGAAGCCTGACCCTCACCCGTCCCCTAATCCTAAACCGTACGCTAACACTAACCCGCGCCCTCACGCGTACGCTCCCCCTAAAGAGTTGTCGTACCCTCACCTGGACCCTAAACCGTCCCCGTCCCCTAACCCTAACCCTAGTCCGAACCCTAACCCTAACACTTCCCCGAAGCCTGACCCTCACCCGTCACCTAATCCTAACCCGTACGCTAACACTAACCCACGCCCTCACGCGTACGCTCCCCCTAAAGCGTTGTCGTACCCTCCCCTGGACCGTAAACCGTCCCCGTCCCCTAACCCTAACCCTAGCCCGAACCCTAACCCTAACCCTTCCCCGAAGCCTGACCCTCACCCGTCCCGTAATCCTAACCCGTACGCTAACACTAACCCGCCCCCTCACGCGTACGCTCCCCCTAAAGCGTTGTCGAACCCTCCCCTGGACCCTAAACCGTCCCCGTTCCCTAACCCTAACCCTAGCCCGAACCCTAACCCTAACCCATCCCCGAAGCCTGACCCTCACCCGTCCCATAATCCTAACCCGTACGCTAACACTAACCCGCGCCCTCACACGTACGCTCCCCCTAAAGCGTTGTCGTACCCTCCCCTGGACCCTAAACCGTCCCCGTCCCCTAACCCTAACCCTAGACCGAACCCTAACCCTAACCCTTCCCCGAAGCCTGACCCTCACCCGTCCCCTAATCCTCACCCGTACGCTAACACTAACCCGCGCCCTCACACGTACGCTCCCCCTAAAGCGTTGTCGTACCCTCCCCTGGACCCTAAACCGTCCCCGTCCCCTAACCCTAACCCTAGCCCGAACCCTAACCCTAACCCTTCCCCGAAGCCTGACCCTCACCCGTCCCATAATCCTAAACCTTACGCTAACACTAACCCGCGCCCTCACACCTACGCTCCCCCTAAAGCGTTGTCGTACCCTCCCCTGGAACCTAAACCGTCCCCGTCCCCTAACCCTAACCCTAGCCCGAACCCTAACCCTAACCCTTCCCCGAAGCCTGACCCTCACCCGTCCCCTAATCCTAACCCGTACGCTAACACTAACCCGCGCCCTCACACGTACGCTCCCCCTAAAGCGTTGTCGTACCCTCCCCTGGACCCTAAACCGTCCCCGTCCCCTAACCCTAACCCTAGCCCGAACCCTAACCCTAACACTTCCCCGAAGCCGGACCCTCACCCGTCCCCTAATCCTAACCCGTACGCTAACACTAACCCGCGCCCTCCCACGTACGCTCCCCCTAAAGCGTTGTCGTACCCTCCCCTGGACCCTAAACTGTCCCCGTCCCCTAACCCTAACCCTAGCCCGAACCCTAACCCTAACCCTTCCCCGAAGACTGACCCTCACCCGTCCCCTAATCCTAACCTGTACGCTCACACTAACCCACGCCCTCACGCGTACGCTCCCCCTAAAGCGTTGTCGTACCCTCCCCTGGACCCTAAACCGTCCCCGTTCCCTAACCCTAACCCTAGCCCGAACCCTAACCCTAACCCATCCCCGAAGCCTGACCCTCACCCGTCCCATAATCCTAACCCGTACGCTAACACTAACCCGCGCCCTCACACGTACGCTCCCCCTAAAGCGTTGTCGTACCCTCCCCTGGACCCTAAACCGTCCCCGTCCCCTAACCCTAACCCTAGCCCGAACCCTAACCCTAACCCTTCCCCGAAGCCTGACCCTCACCCGTCCCCTAATCCTCACCCGTACGCTAACACTAACCCGCGCCCTCACGCGTACGCTCCCCCTAAAGCGTTGTCGTACCCTCCCCTGGACCCTAAACCGTCCCCGTCCCCTAACCCTAACCCTAGCCCGAACCCTAAACCTAACACTTCCCCGAAGCCTGACCCTCACCCGTCCCATAATCCTAACCCGTACGCTAACACTAACCCGCGCCCTCACGCGTACGCTCCCCCTAAAGCGTTGTCGTACCCTCCCATGGACCCTAAACCGTCCCCGTTCCCTAACCCTAACCCTAGCCCGAACCCTAACCCTAACCCTTCCCCGAAGCCTGACCCTCACCCGTCCCCTAATCCTAACCCGTACGCTAACACTAACCCGCGCCCTCACGCGTACACTCCCCCTAAAGCGTTGTCGTACCCTCCCCTGGACCCTAAATCGTCCCCGTCCCCTAACCCTAACCTTAGCCCGAACCCTAACCCTAACCATTCCCCAAAGCCTGACCCTCACCCGTCCCCTAATCCTAACCCGTACGCTAACACTAACCCGCGCCCTCACACATACGCTCTCCCTAAAGCGTTGTCGTACCCTGCCCTGGACCCTAAACCGTCCGCGTCCCCCAACCCTAACCCTAGCCCTAACCCTAACCCTAACCCTTCCCCGAAGCCTGACCATCACCCGTCCCATAATCCTAACCCGTATGCTCACACTAACCCACGCCCTCACGCGTACGCTCCCCCTAAAGCGTTGTCGTACCCTCCCCTGGACCCTAAACCGTCCCCGATCTCTAACCCTAACCCTAGCCCGAACCCTAACCCCAACCCTTCCCCGAAGCCTGACCCTCACCCGTCCCCTAATCCTAACCCGTACGCTAACACTAACCCGCGCCCTCACACGTACGCTCCCCCTAAAGCGTTGTCGTACCCTCCCCTGGACCCTAAACCGTCCCCGTCCCCTAACCCTAACCCTAGCCCGAACCCTAACCCTAACCCTTCCCCGAACCCTTAGCCTCACCCGTCCCCTAATCCTAACCCGTACGCTAACACTAACCCGCGCCCTCACACGTACGCTCCCCCTAAAGCGTTGTCGTACCCTCCCCTGGACCCTAAACCGTCCCCGTCCCCTAACCCTAACCCTAGCCCGAACCCTAACCCTAACCCTTCCCCGAACCCTGAGCCTCACCCGTCCCCTAATCCTAACCTGTACGCTAACACTAACCCGCGCCCTCACACGTACGCTCCCCCTAAAGCGTTGTCGTACCCTCCCCTGGACCCTAAACCGTCCCCGTCCCCTAACACTAACCATAGCCCGAACCCTAACCCTAACCCTTCCCCGAAGCCTGACCCTCACCCGTCCCCTAATCCTAAACCGTACGCTAACACTAACCGGAGCCCTCACACGTACGCTCCCCCTAAAGCGTTGTCGTACCCTCCCCTGGACCCTAAACCGTCCCCGTCCCCTAACCCTAACCCTAGCCCGAACCCTAACCCTAACACTTCCCCGAAGCCTGACACTCACCCGTCCCCTAATCCTATCCCGTACGCTAACACTAACCCATGCCCTCACACGTACGCTCCCCCTAAAGCATTGTCGTATCCTCCCCTGGACCCTGAACCGTCCCCGTCCCCTAACCCTAACCCTAGCCCGAACCCTAAACCTAACCCTTCCCCGAAGCCTGACCCTCACCCGTCCCCTAATCCTAACCCGTACGCTAACAATAACCCACGCCCTCACACGTACGCTCCCCCTAAAGCGTTGTCGTACCCTCCCCTGAACCCTAAACCGTCCCCGTCCCCTAACCCTAACCCTAGCCCGAACCCTAACCCTAACCCTTCCCCGAAGCCTGACCCTCACCCGTCCCCTAATCCTAACCCGTACGCTAACACTAACCCACGCCCTCACACATACGCTCCCCCTAAAGCGTTGTCGTACCCTCCCCTGGACCCTAAACCGTCCCCGTCCCCTAACCGAAACCCTAGCCCGAACCCTAACCCTAACCCTTCCCCGAAGCCTGACCCTCACCCGTCCCCTAATCCTATCCCGTACGCTAACACTAACACACGCCCTCACACGTACGCTCCCCCTAAAGCGTTGTCGTACCCTCCCCTGGACCCTAAACCGTCCCCGTCCCCTAACACTAAACCTAGCCCGAACCCTAACCCTAACCCTTCCCCGAAGCCTGACCCTCACCCGTCCCCTAATCCTAACCCGTACGCTAACACTAACCCGCGCCCTCACATCTACGGTCCCCGTAAAGCGTTGTCGTACCCTCCCCTGGACCCTAAACCGTCCCCGTCCCCTAAGCCTAACCCTAGCCCGAACCCTAACCCTAACCCTTCCCCGAAGCCTGACCCTCACCCGTCCCCTAATCCTAACCCGTACGCTAACACTACCCCGCGCCCTCACACGTACGCTCCCCCTACAGCGTTGTCGTACCCTCCCCTGGACCCTAAACCGTCCCCGTCCCCTAACCCTAACCCTAGCCCGAACCCTAACCCTAACACTTCCCCGAAGCCTGACCCTCACCCGTCCCCTAATCCTAACCCGTACGCTAACACTAACCCGCGCCCTCACGCGTACGCTCCCCCTAAAGAGTTGTCGTACCCTCACGTGTACCCTAAACCGTCCCTGTCCCCTAACCCTAACCCTAGCCCGAACCCTAACCCTAACCCTTCCCAGAAGCCTGACCCTCACCGTCCCCTAATCCTATCCCGTACGCTAACACTAACCCGCGCCCTCACGCGTACGCTCCCCCTAAAACGTTGTCGTACCCTCCCCTGGACCCTAAACCGTCCCCGTCCCCTAACCCTAACCCTAGCCCGAACCCTAAACCTAACACTTCCCCGAAGCCTGACCCTCACCCGTCCCATAATCCTAACCCGTACGCTAACACTAACCTGCGCCCTCACGCGTACGCTCCCCCTAAAGCGTTGTCGTACCCTCCCCTGGACCCTAAACCGTCCCCGTCCCCTAACACTAACCCTAGCCCGAACCCTAACCCTATGCCTTCCCCGAAGCCTGACCCTCACCTGTCCCCTAATCCTATCCCGTACGCTAACACTAACCCGCGCCCTCACACGTACGCTCCCCCTAAAGCGTTGTCGTACCCTCCCCTGGACCTTAAACCGTCCCCGTCCCCTAACCCTAACCCTAGCCCGAACCCTAACCCTAACCCTTCCCCGAAGCCTGACCCTCACCCGTCCCCTAATCCTAACCCGTACGCTAACACTAACCCGCGCCCTCACGCGTACACTCCCCCTAAAGCGTTGTCGTACCCTCCCCTGGACCCTAAATAGTCCCCGTCCCCTAACCCTAACCTTAGCCCGAACCCTAACCCTAACCATTCCCCAAAGCCTGACCCTCACCCGTCCCCTAATCCTAACCCGTACGCTAACACTAACCCGCGCCCTCACACATACGCTCTCCCTAAAGCGTTGTCGTACCCTGCCCTGGACCCTAAACCGTCCCCGTCCCCCAACCCTAACCCTAGCCCTAACCCTAACCCTAACCCTTCCCCGAAGCCTGACCATCACCCGTCCCATAATCCTAACCCGTATGCTCACACTAACCCACGCCCTCACGCGTACGCTCCCCCTAAAGCGTTGTCGTACCCTCCCCTGGACCCTAAACCTTCCCCG
This sequence comes from Grampus griseus, assembly GCF_964374135.1. NCBI lineage: Eukaryota > Metazoa > Chordata > Mammalia > Artiodactyla > Delphinidae > Grampus > Grampus griseus. Next base: position 63,221 of record NW_028132876.1, read on the forward strand.
ATCTCTAACCCTAACCCTAGCCCGAACCCTAACCCTAACCCTTCCCCGAAGCCTGACCCTCACCCGTCCCCTAATCCTAACCTGTACGCTCACAGTAACCCACGCCCTCACGCGTACGCTCCCCCTAAAGCGTTGTCGTACCCTCCCCTGGACCCTAAACTGTCCCCGTTCTCTAACCCTAAGCCTAGCCCGAACCCTAACCCTAACCCTTCCCCGAAACCTGACCCTCACCCGTCCCCTAATCCTAACCCGTACGCTAACACTAACCTGCGCCCTCACACGTACGCTCCCCCTAAAGCGTTGTCGTACCCTCCACTGGACCCTAAACCGTCCCCGTTCTCTAACCCTAACTCTAGCCCGAACCCTAACCCTAACCCTTCCCCGAAGCCTGACCCTCACCCGTCCCCTAATCCTAAACCGTACGCTAACACTAACCCGCGCCCTCACGCGTACGCTCCCCCTAAAGAGTTGTCGTACCCTCACCTGGACCCTAAACCGTCCCCGTTCCCTAACCCTAACCCTAGCCCGAACCCTAACCCTAACACTTCCCCGAAGCCTGACCCTCACCCGTCACCTAATCCTAACCCGTACGCTAACACTAACCCGCGCCCTCGCACGTACGCTCCCCCTAAAGCGTTGTCGTACCCTCCCCTGGACCCTAAACCGTCCCCGTCCCCTAACCCTAACCCTAGCCCGAACCCTAACCCTAACCCTTCCCCGAAGCCTGACCCTCACCCGTCCCCTAATCCTCACCCGTACGCTAACACTAACCCGCGCCCTCACGCGTACGCTCCCCCTAAAGCGTTGTCGTACCCTCCCCTGGACCCTAAACCGTCCCCGTCCCCTAACCCTAACCCTAGCCCGAACCCTAAACCTAACACTTCCCCGAAGCCTGACCCTCACCCGTCCCATAATCCTAACCCGTACGCTAACACTAACCCGCGCCCTCACGCGTACGCTCCCCCTAAAGCGTTGTCGTACCCTCCCCTGGACCCTAAACCGTCCCCGTCCCCTAACACTAACCCTAGGCCGAACCCTAACCCTATGCCTTCCCCGAAGCCTGACCCTCACCTGTCCCCTAATCCTAACCCGTACGCTAACACTAACCCTCGCCCTCACACGTACGCTCCCCCTAAAGCGTTGTCGTACCCTCCCCTGGACCCTAAACCGTCCCCGTCCCCTAACCCTAACCCTAGCCCGAACCCTAACCCTAACCCTTCCCCGAAGCCTGACCCTCACCCGTCCCCTAATCCTATCCCGTACGCTAACACTAACCCGCGCCCTCACACGTACGCTCCCCCTAAAGCGTTGTCGTACCCTCCACTGGACCTTAAACCGTCCCCGTCCCCTAACCCTAACCCTAGCCCGAACCCTAACCCTAACCCTTCCCCGAAGCCTGACCCTCACCCGTCCCCTAATCCTAACCCGTACGCTAACACTAACCCGCGCCCTCACGCGTACACTCCCCCTAAAGCGTTGTCGTACCCTCCCCTGGACCCTAAATCGTCCCCGTCCCCTAACCCTAACCTTAGCCCGAACCCTAACCCTAACCATTCCCCAAAGCCTGACCCTCACCCGTCCCCTAATCCTAACCCGTACGCTAACACTAACCCGCGCCCTCACACATACGCTCTCCCTAAAGCGTTGTCGTACCCTGCCCTGGACCCTAAACCGTCCCCGTCCCCCAACCCTAACCCTAGCCCTAACCCTAACCCTAACCCTTCCCCGAACCCTGACCATCACCCGTCCCATAATCCTAACCCGTATGCTCACACTAACCCACGCCCTCACGCGTACGCTCCCCCTAAAGCGTTGTCGTACCCTCCCCTGGACCCTAAACCGTCCCCGATCTCTAACCCTAACCCTAGCCCGAACCCTAACCCTAACCCTTCCCCGAAGCCTGACCCTCACCCGTCCCCTAATCCTAACCCGTACGCTCACACTAACCCACGCCCTCACGCGTACGCTCCCCCTAAAGCGTTGTCGTACCCTCCCCTGGACCCTAAACTGTCCCCGTTCTCTAACCCTAAGCCTAGCCCGAACCCTAACCCTAACCCTTCCCCGAAACCTGACCCTCACCCGTCCCCTAATCCTAACCCGTACGCTAACACTAACCTGCGCCCTCACACGTACGCTCCCCCAAAAGCGTTGTCGTACCCTCCACTGGACCCTAAACCGTCCCCGTCCCCTAACCCTAACTCTAGCCCGAACCCTAACCCTAACCCTTCACCGAAGCCTGACCCTCACCCGACCCCTATTCCTAACCCGTACGCTAACCCTAACCCGCGCCCTCACGCGTACGCTCCCCCTAAAGCGTTGTCGTACCCTCCCCTGGACCCTAAACCGTCCCCGTCCCCTAACCCTAACCCTAGCCCGAACCCTAACCCTAACACTTCCCCGAAGCCTGACCCTCACCCGTCCCCTAATCCTAAACCGTACGCTAACACTAACCCGCGCCCTCACGCGTACGCTCCCCCTAAAGAGTTGTCGTACCCTCACCTGGACCCTAAACCGTCCCCGTCCCCTAACCCTAACCCTAGTCCGAACCCTAACCCTAACACTTCCCCGAAGCCTGACCCTCACCCGTCACCTAATCCTAACCCGTACGCTAACACTAACCCACGCCCTCACGCGTACGCTCCCCCTAAAGCGTTGTCGTACCCTCCCCTGGACCGTAAACCGTCCCCGTCCCCTAACCCTAACCCTATCCCGAACCCTAACCCTAACCCTTCCCCGAAGCCTGACCCTCACCCGTCCCGTAATCCTAACCCGTACGATAACACTAACCGGCCCCCTCACGCGTACGCTCCCCCTAAAGCGTTGTCGTACCCTCCCCTGGACCCTAAACCGTCCCCGTTCCCTAACCCTAACCCTAGCCCGAACCCTAACCCTAACCCATCCCCGAAGCCTGACCCTCACCCGTCCCATAATCCTAACCCGTACGCTAACACTAACCCGCGCCCTCACACGTACGCTCCCCCTAAAGCGTTGTCGTACCCTCCCCTGGACCCTAAACCGTCCCCGTCCCCTAACCCTAACCCTAGACCGAACCCTAACCCTAACCCTTCCCCGAAGCCTGACCCTCACCCGTCCCCTAATCCTCACCCGTACGCTAACACTAACCCGCGCCCTCACACGTACGCTCCCCCTAAAGCGTTGTCGTACCCTCCCCTGGACCCTAAACCGTCCCCGTCCCCTAACCCTAACCCTAGCCCGAACCCTAACCCTAACACTTCCCCGAAGCCTGACCCTCACCCGTCCCATAATCCTAAACCGTACGCTAACACTAACCCGCGCCCTCACACCTACGCTCCCCCTAAAGCGTTGTCGTACCCTCCCTTGGACCCTAAACCGTCCCCGTCCCCTAACCCTAACCCTAGCCCGAAACCTAACCCTAACCCTTCCCCGAAGCCTGACCCTCACCCGTCCCCTAATCCTAACCCGTACGCTAACACTAACCCGCGCCCTCACACGTACGCTCCCCCTAAAGCGTTGTCGTACCCTCCCCTGGACCCTAAACCGTCCCCGTACCCTAACCCTAACCCTAAACCTAGCCCGAACACTAACCCTAACCCTTCCCCGAAGCCTGACCCTCACCCGTCCCCTAATCCTAACACGTACGCTAACACTAACCCGAGCCCTCACACGTACGCTCCCCCTAAAGCGTTGTCGTACCCTCCACTGGACCCTAAACCGTCCCCGTCCCCTAACCCTAACCCTAGCCCGAACCCTAACCCTAACACTTCCCCGAAGCCTGACCCTCACCCGTCCCCTAATCCTATCCCGTACACTAACACTAACCCGCGCCCTCACACGTACGCTCCCCCTAAAGCATTGTCGTACCCTCCCCTGGACCCTGAACCGTCCCCGTCCCCTAACCCTAACCCTAGCCCGAACCCTAACCCTAACCCTTCCCCGAAGCCTGACCCTCACCCGTCCCCTAATCCTAACCCGTACTCTAACAGTAACCCGCGCCCTCACACGTACGCTCCCCCTAAATCGTTGTCGTACCCTCCCCTGAACCCTAAACCGTCCCCGTCCCCTAACCCTAACCCTAGCCCGAACCCTAACCCTAACCCTTCCCCGAAGCCTGACCCTCACCCGTCCCCTAATCCTAACCCGTACGCTAACACTAACCCACGCCCTCACACATACGCTCCCCCTAAAGCGTTGTCGTACCCTCCCCTGGACTCTAAACCATCCCCGTCCCCTAAACCTAACCCTAGCCCGAACCCTAACCCTAACCCTTCCCCGAAGCCTGACCCTCACCCGTCCCCTAATCCTATCCCGTACGCTAACACTAACCCGCGCCCTCACACTTACGCTCCCCCTAAAGCGTTGTCGTACCCTCCCCTGGACCCTAAACCGTCCCCGTCCCCTAACCCTAACCCTAGCACGAACCCTAACCCTAACCCTTCCCCGAAGCCTGACCCTCACCCGTCCCCTAATCCTAACCCGTACGCTAACACTAACCCGCGCCCTCACATCTACGCTCCCCGTAAAGCGTTGTCGTACCCTCCCCTGGACCCTAAACCGTCCCCGTCCCCTAACCCTAACACTAGCCCGAACCCTAACCCTAACCCTTCCCCGAAGCCTGACCCTCACCCGTCCCCTAATCCTAACTCGTACGCTAACACTACCCCGCGCCCTCACACGTACGCTCCCCCTACAGCGTTGTCGTACCCTCCCCTGGACCCTAAACCGTCCCCGTCCCCTAACCCTAACCCTAGGCCGAACCCTAACCCTAACACTTCCCCGAAGCCTGACCCTCACCCGTCCCCTAATCCTAAGCCGTACGCTAACACTAACCCGCGCCCTCAAGCGTACGCTCCCCCTAAAGCGTTGTCGTACCCTACCATGGACCCTAAACCGTCCCTGTCCCCTAACCCTAACCCTAGCCCGAACCCTAACCCTAACCCTTCCCCGAAGCCTGACCCTCACCCGTCCCCTAATCCTAACCCGTACACTAACACTAACCCGCGCCCTCACAAGTACGCTCCCCCTAAAGCGTTGTCGTACCCTCCCCTGGACCCTAAACCGTCCCCGTCCCCTAACCCTAACCCTAGCCCGAACCCTAACCCTAACACTTCCCCGAAGCCTGACCCTCACCCGTCCCCTAATCCTAACCCGTACGCTCACACTAACCTACGCCCTCACGCGTACGCTCCCCCTAAAGCGTTGTCGTACCCTCCCCTGGACCCTAAACCGTCCCCGTTCTCTAAACCTAAGCCTAGCCCGAACCCTAACCCTAACCCTTCCCCGAAGCCTGACCCTCACCCGACTCCTATTCCTAACTCGTACGCTAACCCTAACCCGCGCCCTCACGCGTACGCTCCCCCGAAAGCGTTGTCGTACCCTCCCCTGGACCCTAAACCGTTCCCGTCCCCTAACCCTAACCCTAGCCCGAACCCTAAACCTAACCCTTCCCCGAAGCCTGACCCTCACTCGTCCCCTAATCCTAACCCGTACGCTAACTCTAACCCGCGCCCTCACGCGTACGCTCCCCCTAAAGCGTTGTCGTACCCTCCCCTGGACCCTAAACTGTCCCCGTCCCCTAACCCTAACCCTAGGCCGAACCCTAACCCTAACCCTTCCCCGAAGCCTGACCCTCACCCGTCCCCTAATCCTAACCCGTAGGCTAACACTACCCCGCGCCCTCACACGTATGCTCCCCCTAAAGCGTTGTCGTACCCTCCCCTGGACCCTCAACCGTCCCCGTCCCCTAACCCTAACCCTAGCCCGAACCCTAATCCTAACCCTTCCCCGAAGCCTGACCCTCACCCGTCCCCTAATCCTAACCCGTACGCTAACACTAACCCGCGCCCTCACACGTACGCTCCCCCTAAAGCGATGTCGTACCCTCCCCTGGACCCTAAACCGTCCCCGTCCCCTAACCCTAACCCTAGCCCGAACCCTAACCCTAACCCTTCCCCGAAGCCTGACCCTCACTCGTCCCCTAATCCTAACCCGTACGCTAACACTAACCCGCGCCCTCATACGTACGCTCCCCCTAAAGCGTTGTCGTACCCTCCCCTGGACCCTAAACCGTCCCCGTCCCCTAACCCTAACCCTAGCCCGAACCCTAACCCTAACCCTTCCCCGAAGTCTGACCCTCACCCGTCCCCTAATCCTAACCCGTACGCTAACACTAACCCGCGCCCTCACACGTACGCTCCCCCTAAAGCATTGTCGTACCCTCCCCTGGAACCTAAACCGTCCCCGTCCCCTAACCCTAACCCTAGCCCGAGCCCTAACCCTAACCCTTCCCCGAAGCCTGACCCTCACCCGTCCCCTAATCCTAACCCCTACGCTAACACTAACCCGCGCCCTCACACGTACGCTCCCCCTAAAGCGTTGTCGTACCCTCCCCTGGACCCTAAACCTTCCCCGTCCCCTAACCCTAACCCTAGCCCGAAGCCTAACCCTAAACCTTCCCCGAAGCCTGACCCTCACCCGTCCCCTAATCCTAACCCGTACGCTAACACTAACCCGCGCCCTCACACGTACGCTCCCCCTAAAGCGTTGTCGTACCCTCCCCTGGACCCTAAACCGTCCCCGTCCCCTAACCCTAACCCTAGCCCGAACCCTAACCCTAACCCTTCCCCGAAGCCTGACCCTCACCCGTCCCCTAATCCTAACCCGTACGCTAACACTAACCCGCGCCCTCACATGTACGCTCCCCCTAAAGCGTTGTCGTACCCTCCCCTGGACCCTAAACCGTCCCCGTCCCCTAACCTTAACCCTAGCCCGAACCCTAACCCCAACCCTTCCCCGAAGCCTGACCCTCACCCGTCCCCTAATCCTAACCCGTACGCTAACACTAACCCGCGCCCTCACACGTACGCTCCCCCTAAAGCGTTGTCGTACCCTCCCCTGGACCCTAAACCGTCCCCGTCCCCTAACCCTAACCCTAGCCCGAACCCTAACCCTAAACCTTCCCCGAACCCTGAGCCTCACCCGTCCCCTAATCCTAACCCGTACGCTAACACTAACCCGCGGCCTCACACGTACGCTCCCCCTAAAGCGTTGTCGTACCCTCCCCTGGACCCTAAACCGTCCCCGTCCCCTAACACTAACCATAGCCCGAACCCTAACCCTAACACTTCCCCGAAGCCTGACCCTCACCCGTCCCCTAATCCTAACCCGTACGCTAACACTAACCCACGCCCTCACACGTACGCTCCCCCTAAACCGTTGTCGTACCCTCCCCTGGACCCTAAACCGTCCCCGTCCCCTAACCCTAACCCTAGCCCGAACCCTAACCCTAACCCTTCCCCGAAGCCTGACCCTCACCCGTCCCCTAATCCTAACCCGTACGCTAACACTAACCGGAGCCCTCACACGTACGCTCCCCCTAAAGCGTTGTCGTACCCTCCCCTGGACCCTAAACCGTCCCCGTCCCCTAACCCTAACCCTAGCCCGAACCCTAACCCTAACACTTCCCCGAAGCCTGACACTCACCCGTCCCCTAATCCTATCCCGTACGCTAACACTAACCCATGCCCTCACACGTACGCTCCCCCTAAAGCATTGTCGTACCCTCCCCTGGACCCTGAACCGTCCCCGTCCCCTAAACCTAACCATAGCCCGAACACTAACCCTAACCCTTCCCCGAAGCCTGACCCTCACCCGTCCCCTAATCCTAACCCGTACGCTAACAATAACCCGCGCCCTCACACGTACGCTCCCCCTAAAGCGTTGTCGTACCCTCCCCTGAACCCTAAACCGTCCCCGTCCCCTAACCCTAACCCTAGCCCGAACCCTAACCCTAACCCTTCTCCGAAGCCTGACCCTCACCCGTCCCCAAATCCTAACCCGTACGCTAACACTAACCCACGCCCTCACACATACGCTCCCCCTAAAGCGTTGTCGTACCCTCCCCTGGACCCTAAACCGTCCCCGTCCCCTAACCGTAACCCTAGCCCGAACCCTAACCCTAACCCTTCCCCGAAGCCTGACCCTCACCCGTCCCCTAATCCTATCCCGTACGCTAACACTAACACGCGCCCTCACACGTACGCTCCCCCTAAAGCGTTGTCGTACCCTCCCCTGGACCCTAAACCGTCCCCGTGCCCTAACCCTAAACCTAGCCCGAACCCTAACCCTAACCCTTCCCCGAAGCCTGACCCTCACCCGTCCCCTAATCCTAACCCATACGCTAACACTAACCCACGCCCTCACACGTACGCTCCCCCTAAAGCGTTGTCGTACCCTCCCCTGGACCCTAAACCGTCCCCGTCCCCTAACCCTAACCCTAACCTGAACCCTAACCCTAACCCTTCCCCGAAGCCTGACCCTCACCCGTCCCCTAATCCTAACCCGTACGCTAACACTACCCCGCGCCCTCACACGTACGCTCCCCCTACAGCGTTGTCGTACCCTCCCCTGGACCCTAAACTGTCCCCGTCCCCTAACCCTAACCCTAGCCCGAACCCTAACCCTAACCCTTCCCCGAAGCCTGACCCTCACCCGTCCCCTAATCCTAAGCCGTACGCTAACACTAACCCGCGCCCTCACGCGTACGCTCCCCCTAAAGCGTTGTCGTACCCTCCCCTGGACCCTAAACCGTCCCCGTCCCCTAACACTAACCCTAGCCCGAACCCTAACCCTATGCCTTCCCCGAAGCCTGACCCTCACCTGTCCCCTAATCCTAACCCGTACGCTAACACTAACCCGCGCCCTCACACGTACGCTCCCCCTAAAGCGTTGTTGTACCCTCCCCTGGACCCTAAACCGTCCCCGTCCCCTAACCCTAACCCTAGCCCGAACCTTAACCCTAACACTTCCCCGAAGCCTGACCCTCACCCGTCCCCTAATCCTAACCCGTACGCTAACACTAACCCGCGCCCTCACACGTACGCTCCCCCTAAAGCGTTGTCGTACCCTCCCCTGGATCCTAAACCGTCCCCGTCCCCTAACCCTAACCCTAGCCCGAACCCTAACCCTAACCCTTCCCCGAAGCCTGACCCTCACCCGTCCCCTAATCCTATCCCGTACGCTAACACTAACCCGCGCCCTCACACTTACGCTCCCCCTAAAACGTTGTCGTACCCTCACCTGGACCCTAAACCGTCCCCGTCCCCTAACCCTAACCCTAGCCCGAACCCTAACCCTAACCCTTCCCCGAAGCCTGCCCCTCACCCGTCCCCTAATCCTAACCCGTACGCTAACACTAACCCGCGCCCTCACACGTACGCTGCCCCTAAAGCGATGTCGTACCCTCCCCTGGACCCTAAACCGTCCCCGTCCCCTAACCCTAACCCTAGCCCGAACCCTAACCCTAACCCTTCCCCGAAGGCTGACCCTCACCCGTCCCCTAATCCTAACCCGTACGCTAACACTAACCCGTGCCCTCACACGTACGCTCCCCCTACAGCGTTGTCGTACCCTCCCCTGGACCCTAAACCTTCCCCGTCCCCTAACACTAACCCTAGCCCGAACCCTAACCCTAACCCTTCCCCGAAGCCTGACCCTCACCCGTCCCCTAATCCTAAGCCGTACGCTAACACTAACCCGCGCCCTCACGCGTAGGCTCCCCCTAAAGCGTTGTCGTACCCTCCCCTGGACCCTAAACCGTCCCCGTCCCCTAACACTAACCCTAGCCCGAACCCTAACCCTATGCCTTCCCCGAAGCCTGACCCTCACCTGTCCCCTAATCCTAACCCGTACGCTAACACTAACCCGCGCCCTCACACGTACGCTCCCCCTAAAGCGTTGTTGTACCCTCCCCTGGACCCTAAACCGTCCCCGTCCCCTAACCCTAACCCTAGCCCGAACCTTAACCCTAACACTTCCCCGAAGCCTGACCCTCACCCGTCCCCTAATCCTAACCCGTACGCTAACACTAACCCGCGCCCTCACACGTACGCTCCCCCTAAAGCGTTGTCGTACCCTCCCCTGGATCCTAAACCGTCCCCGTCCCCTAACCCTAACCCTAGCCCGAACCCTAACCCTAACCCTTCCCCGAAGCCTGACCCTCACCCGTCCCCTAATCCTATCCCGTACGCTAACACTAACCCGCGCCCTCACACGTACGCTCCCCCTAAAACGTTGTCGTACCCTCACCTGGACCCTAAACCGTCCCCGTCCCCTAACCCTAACCCTAGCCCGAACCCTAACCCTAACCCTTCCCCGAAGCCTGACCCTCACCCGTCCCCTAATCCTAACCCGTACGCTAACACTAACCCGCGCCCTCACACGTACGCTGCCCCTAAAGCGATGTCGTACCCTCCCCTGGACCCTAAACCGTCCCCGTCCCCTAACCCTAACCCTAGCCCGAACCCTAACCCTAACCCTTCCCCGAAGGCTGACCCTCACCCGTCCCCTAATCCTAACCCGTACGCTAACACTAACCCGTGCCCTCACACGTACGCTCCCCCTACAGCGTTGTCGTACCCTCCCCTGGACCCTAAACCTTCCCCGTCCCCTAACCCTAACCCTAGCCCGAACCCTAACCCTAACCCTTCCCCGAAGCCTGACCCTCACCCGTCCCCTAATCCTAAGCCGTACGCTAACACTAACCCGCGCCCTCACGCGTACACTCCCCCTAAAGCGTTGTCGTACCCTCCGCTGGACCCTAAACCGTCCCCATCCCCTAACCCTAACCCTAGCCCGAACCCTAACCCTAACCCTTCCCCGAAGCCTGACCCTCACCCGTCCCCTAATCCTAACCCGTACGCTAACACTAACCCGCGCCCTCACACGTACGCTCCCCCTAAAGCGTTGTCGTACCCTCCCCTGGACCCTAAACCGTCCCCGTCCCCTAACCCTAACCCTAAACCTAGCCCGAACCCTAACCCTAACCCTTCCCCGAAGCCTGACCCTCACCCGTCCCCTAATCCTAACACGTACGCTAACACTAACCCGAGCCCTCACACGTACGCTCCCCCTAAAGCGTTGTCGTACCCTCCCCTGGACCCTAAACCGTCCCCGTCCCCTAACCCTAACCCTAGCCCGAACCCTAACCCTAACACTTCCCCGAAGCCTGACCCTCACCCGTCCCCTAATCCTATCCCGTACACTAACACTAACCCGCGCCCTCACACGTACGCTCCCCCTAAAACATTGTCGTACCCTCCCCTGGACCCTGAACCGTCCCCGTCCCCTAACCCTAACCCTAGCCCGAACCCTAACCCTAACCCTTCCCCGAAGCCTGACCCTCACCCGTCCCCTAATCCTAACCCGTACGCTAACAGTAACCCGCGCCCTCACACGTACGCTCCCCCTAAATCGTTGTCGTACCCTCCCCTGAACCCTAAACCGTCCCCGTCCCCTAACCCTAACCCTAGCCCGAACCCTAACCCTAACCCTTCCCCGAAGCCTGACCCTCACCCGTCCCCTAATCCTAACCCGTACGCTAACACTAACCCACGCCCTCACACATACGCTCCCCCTAAAGCGTTGTCGTACCCTCCCCTGGACCCTAAACCATCCCCGTCCCCTAAACCTAACCCTAGCCCGAACCCTAACCCTAACCCTTCCCCGAAGCCTGACCCTCACCCGTCCCCTAATCCTATCCCGTACGCTAACACTAACCCGCGCCCTCACACTTACGCTCCCCCTAAAGCGTTGTCGTACCCTCCCCTGGACCCTAAACCGTCCCCGTCCCCTAACCCTAACCCTAGCACGAACCCTAACCCTAACCCTTCCCCGAAGCCTGACCCTCACCCGTCCCCTAATCCTAACCCGTACGCTAACACTAACCCGCGCCCTCACATCTACGCTCCCCGTAAAGCGTTGTCGTACCCTCCCCTGGACCCTAAACCGTCCCCGTCCCCTAACCCTAACACTAGCCCGAACCCTAACCCTAACCCTTCCCCGAAGCCTGACCCTCACCCGTCCCCTAATCCTAACCCGTACGCTAACACTACCCCGCGCCCTCACACGTACGCTCCCCCTACAGCGTTGTCGTACCCTCCCCTGGACCCTAAACCGTCCCAGTTCTCTAACCGTAAGCCTAGCCCGAACCCTAACCCTAACCCTTCCCCGAAGCCTGACCCTCACCCGTCCCCTAATCCTAACCCGTACGCTAACACTAACCTGCGCCCTCACGCGTACGCTCCTCCTAAAGCGTTGTCGTACCCTCCCCTGGAACCTAAACCGTCCCCGTTCTCTAACTCGAACCCTAGCCTGAACCCTAAACCTAACCCTTCCCCGAAGCCTGACCCTCACCCGTCCCCTAATCCTATCCCGCACGCTAACACTAACCCGGGCCCTCACACGTATGCTCCTCCTAAAGCGTTCTCGTACCCTCCCCTGGACCCTAAACTGTCCCCGGCCCCTAACCCTAACCCTAGCCCGAAACCTAACCCTAACCCTTCCCCGAAGCCTGACCCTCACCCGACCCCTATTCCTAACTCGTACGCTAACCCTAACCCGCGCCCTCACGCGTACTCTCCCCCGAAAGCGTTGTCGTACCCTCCCCTGGACCCTAAACCGTTCCCGTCCCCTAATCCTAACGCTAGCCCGAACCCTAACCCTAACCCTTCCCCGAAGCCTGACCCTCACCCGTCCCCTAATCCTAACCCGTACGCTAACACTAACCCGCGCCCTCACGCGTACGCTTCCCCTAAAGCGTTGTCGTACCCTCCCCTGGACCCTAAACCGTCCCCGTCCCCTAACCCTAACCCTAGGCCGAACCCTAACCCTAACCCTTCCCCGAAGCCTGACCCTCACCCGTCCCCTAATCCTAACCCGTAGGCTAACACTACCCCGCGCCCTCACACGTATGCTCCCCCTAAAGCGTTGTCGTACCCTCCCCTGGACCCTCAACCGTCCCCGTCCCCTAACCCTAACTCTAGCCCGAACCCTAATCCTAACCCTTCCCCGAAGCCTGACACTCACCCGTCCCCTAATCCTAACCCGTACGCTAACACTAACCCGCGCCCTCACACGTACGCTGCCCCTAAAGCGATGTCGTACCCTCCCCTGGACCCTAAACCGTCCCCGTCCCCTAACCCTAACCCTAGCCCGAACCCTAACCCTAACCCTTCCCCGAAGGCTGACCCTCACCCGTCCCCTAATCCTAACCCGTACGCTAACACTAACCCGTGCCCTCACACGTACGCTCCCCCTACAGCGTTGTCGTACCCTCCCCTGGACCCTAAACCTTCCCCGTCCCCTAACCCTAACCCTAGCCCGAACCCTAACCCTAACCCTTCCCCGAAGCCTGACCCTCACCCGTCCCCTAATCCTAACCCGTACGCTAACACTAACCGGAGCCCTCACACGTGCGCTCCCCCTAAAGCGTTGTCGTACCCTCCCCTGGACCCTAAACCGTCCCCGTCCCCTAACCCTAACCCTAGCCCGAACCCTAACCCTAACACTTCCCCGAAGCCTGACACTCACCCGTCCCCTAATCCTATCCCGTACGCTAACACTAACCCATGCCCTCACACGTACGCTCCCCCTAAAGCATTGTCGTACCCTCCCCTGGACCCTGAACCGTTCCCGTCCCCTAACCCTAACCATAGCCCGAACCCTAACCCTAACCCTTCCCCAAAGCCTGACCCTCACCCGTCTCCTAATCCTAACCCGTACGCTAACAATAACCCACGCCCTCACACGTACGCTCCCCCTAAAGTGTTGTCGTACCCTCCCCTGAACCCTAAACCGTCCCTGTCCCCTAACCCTAACCCTAGCCCGAACCCTAACCCTAACCCTTCTCCGAAGCCTGACCCTCACCCGTCCCCTAATCCTAACCCGTACGCTAACACTAACCCACGCCCTCACACATACGCTCCCCCTAAAGCGTTGTCGTACCCTCCCCTGGACCCTAAACCGTCCCCGTCCCCTAACACTAACCCTAGCCCGAACCCTAACCCTATGCCTTCCCCGAAGCCTGACCCTCACCTGTCCCCTAATCCTAACCCGTACGCTAACACTAACCCGCGCCCTCACACGTACGCTCCCCCTAAAGCGTTGTCGTACCCTCCCCTGGACCCTAAACCGTCCCCGTCCCCTAACCCTAACCCTAGCCCGAACCTTAACCCTAACACTTCCCCGAAGCCTGACCCTCACCCGTCCCCTAATCCTAACACGTACGCTAAAACTAACCCGCGCCCTCACACGTACGCTCCCCCTAAAGCGTTTTCGTACCCTCCCCTGGACCCTAAACCGTCCCCGTCCCCTAACCCTAACCCTAGCCCGAACCCTAACCCTAACCCTTCCCCGAAGCCTGACCCTCACCCGTCCCCTAATCCTATCCCGTACGCTAACACTAACCCGCGCCCTCACACGTACGCTCCCCCTAAAGCGTTGTCGTACCCTCCCCTGGACCCTAAACCGTCCCCGTCCCCTAACCCTAACCCTAGCCCGAACCCTAACCCTAACCCTTCCCCGAATCCTGACCCTCACCCGTCACCTAATCCTAACCCGTACGCTAACACTAACCCGCGCCCTCGCACGTACGCTCCCCCTAAAGCGTTGTCGTACCCTCCCCTGGACCCTAAACCGTCCCCGTCCCCTAACCCTAACCCTAGCCCGAACCCTAACCCTAACCCTTCCCCGAAGCCTGACCCTCACCCGTCCCCTAATCCTCACCCGTACGCTAACACTAACCCGCGCCCTCACGCGTACGCTCCCCCTAAAGCGTTGTCGTACCCTCCCCTGGACCCTAAACCGTCCCCGTCCCCTAACCCTAACCCTAGCCCGAACCCTAAACCTAACACTTCCCCGAAGCCTGACCCTCACCCGTCCCATAATCCTAACCCGTACGCTAACACTAACCCGCGCCCTCACGCGTACGCTCCCCCTAAAGCGTTGTCGTACCCTCCCCTGGACCCTAAACCGTCCCCGTCCCCTAACACTAACCCTAGGCCGAACCCTAACCCTAACCCTTCCCCGAAGCCTGACCCTCACCCGTCCCCTAATCCTAACCCGTACGCTAACACTAACCCGCGCCCTCACACATACGCTCTCCCTAAAGCGTTGTCGTACCCTGCCCTGGACCCTAAACCGTCCCCGTCCCCCAACCCTAACCCTAGCCCTAACCCTAACCCTAACCCTTCCCCGAAGCCTGACCATCACCCGTCCCATAATCCTAACCCGTATGCTCACACTAACCCACGCCCTCAAGCGTACGCTCCCCCTAAAGCGTTGTCGTACCCTCCCCTGGACCCTAAACCGTCCCCGATCTCTAACCCTAACCCTAGCCCGAACCCTAACCCTAACCCTTCCCCGAAGCCTGACCCTCACCCGTCCCCTAATCCTAACCCGTACGCTCACACTAACCCACGCCCTCACGCGTACGCTCCCCCTAAAGCGTTGTCGTACCCTCCACTGGACCCTAAACCGTCCCCGTCCCCTAACCCTAACTCTAGCCCGAACCCTAACCCTAACCCTTCACCGAAGCCTGACCCTCACCCGACCCCTATTCCTAACCCGTACGCTAACCCTAACCCGCGCCCTCACGCGTACGCTCCCCCTAAAGCGTTGTCGTACCCTCCCCTGGACCCTAAACCGTCCCCGTCCCCTAACCCTAACCCTAGCCCGAACCCTAACCCTAACACTTCCCCGAAGCCTGACCCTCACCCGTCCCCTAATCCTAAACCGTACGCTAACACTAACCCGCGCCCTCACGCGTACGCTCCCCCTAAAGAGTTGTCGTACCCTCACCTGGACCCTAAACCGTCCCCGTCCCCTAACCCTAACCCTAGTCCGAACCCTAACCCTAACACTTCCCCGAAGCCTGACCCTCACCCGTCACCTAATCCTAACCCGTACGCTAACACTAACCCACGCCCTCACGCGTACGCTCCCCCTAAAGCGTTGTCGTACCCTCCCCTGGACCGTAAACCGTCCCCGTCCCCTAACCCTAACCCTAGCCCGAACCCTAACCCTAACCCTTCCCCGAAGCCTGACCCTCACCCGTCCCGTAATCCTAACCCGTACGCTAACACTAACCCGCCCCCTCACGCGTACGCTCCCCCTAAAGCGTTGTCGAACCCTCCCCTGGACCCTAAACCGTCCCCGTTCCCTAACCCTAACCCTAGCCCGAACCCTAACCCTAACCCATCCCCGAAGCCTGACCCTCACCCGTCCCATAATCCTAACCCGTACGCTAACACTAACCCGCGCCCTCACACGTACGCTCCCCCTAAAGCGTTGTCGTACCCTCCCCTGGACCCTAAACCGTCCCCGTCCCCTAACCCTAACCCTAGACCGAACCCTAACCCTAACCCTTCCCCGAAGCCTGACCCTCACCCGTCCCCTAATCCTCACCCGTACGCTAACACTAACCCGCGCCCTCACACGTACGCTCCCCCTAAAGCGTTGTCGTACCCTCCCCTGGACCCTAAACCGTCCCCGTCCCCTAACCCTAACCCTAGCCCGAACCCTAACCCTAACCCTTCCCCGAAGCCTGACCCTCACCCGTCCCATAATCCTAAACCTTACGCTAACACTAACCCGCGCCCTCACACCTACGCTCCCCCTAAAGCGTTGTCGTACCCTCCCCTGGAACCTAAACCGTCCCCGTCCCCTAACCCTAACCCTAGCCCGAACCCTAACCCTAACCCTTCCCCGAAGCCTGACCCTCACCCGTCCCCTAATCCTAACCCGTACGCTAACACTAACCCGCGCCCTCACACGTACGCTCCCCCTAAAGCGTTGTCGTACCCTCCCCTGGACCCTAAACCGTCCCCGTCCCCTAACCCTAACCCTAGCCCGAACCCTAAACCTAACACTTCCCCGAAGCCTGACCCTCACCCGTCCCATAATCCTAACCCGTACGCTAACACTAACCCGCGCCCTCACGCGTACGCTCCCCCTAAAGCGTTGTCGTACCCTCCCATGGACCCTAAACCGTCCCCGTTCCCTAACCCTAACCCTAGCCCGAACCCTAACCCTAACCCTTCCCCGAAGCCTGACCCTCACCCGTCCCCTAATCCTAACCCGTACGCTAACACTAACCCGCGCCCTCACGCGTACACTCCCCCTAAAGCGTTGTCGTACCCTCCCCTGGACCCTAAATCGTCCCCGTCCCCTAACCCTAACCTTAGCCCGAACCCTAACCCTAACCATTCCCCAAAGCCTGACCCTCACCCGTCCCCTAATCCTAACCCGTACGCTAACACTAACCCGCGCCCTCACACATACGCTCTCCCTAAAGCGTTGTCGTACCCTGCCCTGGACCCTAAACCGTCCGCGTCCCCCAACCCTAACCCTAGCCCTAACCCTAACCCTAACCCTTCCCCGAAGCCTGACCATCACCCGTCCCATAATCCTAACCCGTATGCTCACACTAACCCACGCCCTCACGCGTACGCTCCCCCTAAAGCGTTGTCGTACCCTCCCCTGGACCCTAAACCGTCCCCGATCTCTAACCCTAACCCTAGCCCGAACCCTAACCCCAACCCTTCCCCGAAGCCTGACCCTCACCCGTCCCCTAATCCTAACCCGTACGCTAACACTAACCCGCGCCCTCACACGTACGCTCCCCCTAAAGCGTTGTCGTACCCTCCCCTGGACCCTAAACCGTCCCCGTCCCCTAACCCTAACCCTAGCCCGAACCCTAACCCTAACCCTTCCCCGAACCCTTAGCCTCACCCGTCCCCTAATCCTAACCCGTACGCTAACACTAACCCGCGCCCTCACACGTACGCTCCCCCTAAAGCGTTGTCGTACCCTCCCCTGGACCCTAAACCGTCCCCGTCCCCTAACCCTAACCCTAGCCCGAACCCTAACCCTAACCCTTCCCCGAACCCTGAGCCTCACCCGTCCCCTAATCCTAACCTGTACGCTAACACTAACCCGCGCCCTCACAGGTACGCTCCCCCTAAAGCGTTGTCGTACCCTCCCCTGGACCCTAAACCGTCCCCGTCCCCTAACACTAACCATAGCCCGAACCCTAACCCTAACCCTTCCCCGAAGCCTGACCCTCACCCGTCCCCTAATCCTAAACCGTACGCTAACACTAACCGGAGCCCTCACACGTACGCTCCCCCTAAAGCGTTGTCGTACCCTCCCCTGGACCCTAAACCGTCCCCGTCCCCTAACCCTAACCCTAGCCCGAACCCTAACCCTAACACTTCCCCGAAGCCTGACACTCACCCGTCCCCTAATCCTATCCCGTACGCTAACACTAACCCATGCCCTCACACGTACGCTCCCCCTAAAGCATTGTCGTATCCTCCCCTGGACCCTGAACCGTCCCCGTCCCCTAACCCTAACCCTAGCCCGAACCCTAAACCTAACCCTTCCCCGAAGCCTGACCCTCACCCGTCCCCTAATCCTAACCCGTACGCTAACAATAACCCACGCCCTCACACGTACGCTCCCCCTAAAGCGTTGTCGTACCCTCCCCTGAACCCTAAACCGTCCCCGTCCCCTAACCCTAACCCTAGCCCGAACCCTAACCCTAACCCTTCCCCGAAGCCTGACCCTCACCCGTCCCCTAATCCTAACCCGTACGCTAACACTAACCCACGCCCTCACACATACGCTCCCCCTAAAGCGTTGTCGTACCCTCCCCTGGACCCTAAACCGTCCCCGTCCCCTAACCGAAACCCTAGCCCGAACCCTAACCCTAACCCTTCCCCGAAGCCTGACCCTCACCCGTCCCCTAATCCTATCCCGTACGCTAACACTAACACACGCCCTCACACGTACGCTCCCCCTAAAGCGTTGTCGTACTCTCCCTTGGACCCTAAACCGTCCCCGTCCCCTAACACTAAACCTAGCCCGAACCCTAACCCTAACCCTTCCCCGAAGCCTGACCCTCACCCGTCCCCTAATCCTAACCCGTACGCTAACACTAACCCGCGCCCTCACATCTACGGTCCCCGTAAAGCGTTGTCGTACCCTCCCCTGGACCCTAAACCGTCCCCGTCCCCTAAGCCTAACCCTAGCCCGAACCCTAACCCTAACCCTTCCCCAAAGCCTGACCCTCACCCGTCCCCTAATCCTAACCCGTACGCTAACACTACCCCGCGCCCTCACACGTACGCTCCCCCTACAGCGTTGTCGTACCCTCCCCTGGACCCTAAACCGTCCCCGTCCCCTAACCCTAACCCTAGCCCGAACCCTAACCCTAACACTTCCCCGAAGCCTGACCCTCACCCGTCCCCTAATCCTAACCCGTACGCTAACACTAACCCGCGCCCTCACGCGTACGCTCCCCCTAAAGAGTTGTCGTACCCTCACGTGTACCCTAAACCGTCCCTGTCCCCTAACCCTAACCCTAGCCCGAACCCTAACCCTAACCCTTCCCAGAAGCCTGACCCTCACCGTCCCCTAATCCTATCCCGTACGCTAACACTAACCCGCGCCCTCACGCGTACGCTCCCCCTAAAACGTTGTCGTACCCTCCCCTGGACCCTAAACCGTCCCCGTCCCCTAACCCTAACCCTAGCCCGAACCCTAACCCTAACCCTTCCCCGAAGCCTGACCCTCACCCGTCCCCTAATCCTAACCTGGACGCTCACACTAACCCACGCCCTCACGCGTACGCTCCCCCTAAAGCGTTGTCGTACCCTCCCCTGGACCCTAAACTGTCCCCGTTCTCTAACCCTAAGCCTAGCCCGAACCCTAACCCTAACCCTTCCCCGAAACCTGACCCTCACCCGTCCCCTAATCCTAACCCGTACGCTAACACTAACCTGCGCCCTCACACGTACGCTCCCCCTAAAGCGTTGTCGTACCCTCCACTGGACCCTAAACCGTCCCCGTTCTCTAACCCTAACTCTAGCCCGAACCCTAACCCTAACCCTTCCCCGAAGCCTGACCCTCACCCGTCCCCTAATCCTAAACCGTACGCTAACACTAACCCGCGCCCTCACGCGTACGCTCCCCCTAAAGAGTTGTCGTACCCTCACCTGGACCCTAAACCGTCCCCGTTCCCTAACCCTAACCCTAGCCCGAACCCTAACCCTAACACTTCCCCGAAGCCTGACCCTCACCCGTCACCTAATCCTAACCCGTACGCTAACACTAACCCGCGCCCTCGCACGTACGCTCCCCCTAAAGCGTTGTCGTACCCTCCCCTGGACCCTAAACCGTCCCCGTCCCCTAACCCTAACCCTAGCCCGAACCCTAACCCTAACCCTTCCCCGAAGCCTGACCCTCACCCGTCCCCTAATCCTCACCCGTACGCTAACACTAACCCGCGCCCTCACGCGTACGCTCCCCCTAAAGCGTTGTCGTACCCTCCCCTGGACCCTAAACCGTCCCCGTCCCCTAACCCTAACCCTAGCCCGAACCCTAAACCTAACACTTCCCCGAAGCCTGACCCTCACCCGTCCCATAATCCTAACCCGTACGCTAACACTAACCCGCGCCCTCACGCGTACGCTCCCCCTAAAGCGTTGTCGTACCCTCCCCTGGACCCTAAACCGTCCCCGTCCCCTAACACTAACCCTAGGCCGAACCCTAACCCTATGCCTTCCCCGAAGCCTGACCCTCACCTGTCCCCTAATCCTAACCCGTACGCTAACACTAACCCGCGCCCTCACACGTACGCTCCCCCTAAAGCGTTGTCGTACCCTCCCCTGGACCCTAAACCGTCCCCGTCCCCTAACCCTAACCCTAGCCCGAACCCTAACCCTAACCCTTCCCCGAAGCCTGACCCTCACCCGTCCCCTAATCCTATCCCGTACGCTAACACTAACCCGCGCCCTCACACGTACGCTCCCCCTAAAGCGTTGTCGTACCCTCCACTGGACCTTAAACCGTCCCCGTCCCCTAACCCTAACCCTAGCCCGAACCCTAACCCTAACCCTTCCCCGAAGCCTGACCCTCACCCGTCCCCTAATCCTAACCCGTACGCTAACACTAACCCGCGCCCTCACGCGTACACTCCCCCTAAAGCGTTGTCGTACCCTCCCCTGGACCCTAAATCGTCCCCGTCCCCTAACCCTAACCTTAGCCCGAACCCTAACCCTAACCATTCCCCAAAGCCTGACCCTCACCCGTCCCCTAATCCTAACCCGTACGCTAACACTAACCCGCGCCCTCACACATACGCTCTCCCTAAAGCGTTGTCGTACCCTGCCCTGGACCCTAAACCGTCCCCGTCCCCCAACCCTAACCCTAGCCCTAACCCTAACCCTAACCCTTCCCCGAACCCTGACCATCACCCGTCCCATAATCCTAACCCGTATGCTCACACTAACCCACGCCCTCACGCGTACGCTCCCCCTAAAGCGTTGTCGTACCCTCCCCTGGACCCTAAACCGTCCCCGATCTCTAACCCTAACCCTAGCCCGAACCCTAACCCTAACCCTTCCCCGAAGCCTGACCCTCACCCGTCCCCTAATCCTAACCCGTACGCTCACACTAACCCACGCCCTCACGCGTACGCTCCCCCTAAAGCGTTGTCGTACCCTCCCCTGGACCCTAAACTGTCCCCGTTCTCTAACCCTAAGCCTAGCCCGAACCCTAACCCTAACCCTTCCCCGAAACCTGACCCTCACCCGTCCCCTAATCCTAACCCGTACGCTAACACTAACCTGCGCCCTCACACGTACGCTCCCCCAAAAGCGTTGTCGTACCCTCCACTGGACCCTAAACCGTCCCCGTCCCCTAACCCTAACTCTAGCCCGAACCCTAACCCTAACCCTTCACCGAAGCCTGACCCTCACCCGACCCCTATTCCTAACCCGTACGCTAACCCTAACCCGCGCCCTCACGCGTACGCTCCCCCTAAAGTGTTGTCGTACCCTCCCCTGGACCCTAAACCGTCCCCGTCCCCTAACCCTAACCCTATCCCGAACCCTAACCCTAACCCTTCCCCGAAGCCTGACCCTCACCCGTCCCGTAATCCTAACCCGTACGCTAACACTAACCGGCCCCCTCACGCGTACGCTCCCCCTAAAGCGTTGTCGTACCCTCCCCTGGACCCTAAACCGTCCCCGTTCCCTAACCCTAACCCTAGCCCGAACCCTAACCCTAACCCATCCCCGAAGCCTGACCCTCACCCGTCCCATAATCCTAACCCGTACGCTAACACTAACCCGCGCCCTCACACGTACGCTCCCCCTAAAGCGTTGTCGTACCCTCCCCTGGACCCTAAACCGTCCCCGTCCCCTAACCCTAACCCTAGACCGAACCCTAACCCTAACCCTTCCCCGAAGCCTGACCCTCACCCGTCCCCTAATCCTCACCCGTACGCTAACACTAACCCGCGCCCTCACACGTACGCTCCCCCTAAAGCGTTGTCGTACCCTCCCCTGGACCCTAAACCGTCCCCGTCCCCTAACCCTAACCCTAGCCCGAACCCTAACCCTAACCCTTCCCCGAAGCCTGACCCTCACCCGTCCCATAATCCTAAACCGTACGCTAACACTAACCCGCGCCCTCACGCGTACGCTCCCCCTAAAACGTTGTCGTACCCTCCCCTGGACCCTAAACCGTCCCCGTCCCCTAACCCTAACCCTAGCCCGAACCCTAAACCTAACACTTCCCCGAAGCCTGACCCTCACCCGTCCCATAATCCTAACCCGTACGCTAACACTAACCTGCGCCCTCACGCGTACGCTCCCCCTAAAGCGTTGTCGTACCCTCCCCTGGACCCTAAACCGTCCCCGTCCCCTAACACTAACCCTAGCCCGAACCCTAACCCTATGCCTTCCCCGAAGCCTGACCCTCACCTGTCCCCTAATCCTATCCCGTACGCTAACACTAACCCGCGCCCTCACACGTACGCTCCCCCTAAAGCGTTGTCGTACCCTCCCCTGGACCTTAAACCGTCCCCGTCCCCTAACCCTAACCCTAGCCCGAACCCTAACCCTAACCCTTCCCCGAAGCCTGACCCTCACCCGTCCCCTAATCCTAACCCGTACGCTAACACTAACCCGCGCCCTCACGCGTACACTCCCCCTAAAGCGTTGTCGTACCCTCCCCTGGACCCTAAATAGTCCCCGTCCCCTAACCCTAACCTTAGCCCGAACCCTAACCCTAAACATTCCCCAAAGCCTGACCCTCACCCGTCCCCTAATCCTAACCCGTACGCTAACACTAACCCGCGCCCTCACACATACGCTCTCCCTAAAGCGTTGTCGTACCCTGCCCTGGACCCTAAACCGTCCCCGTCCCCCAACCCTAACCCTAGCCCTAACCCTAACCCTAACCCTTCCCCGAAGCCTGACCATCACCCGTCCCATAATCCTAACCCGTATGCTCACACTAACCCACGCCCTCACGCGTACGCTCCCCCTAAAGCGTTGTCGTACCCTCCCCTGGACCCTAAACCGTCCCCGATCTCTAACCCTAACCCTAGCCCGAACCCTAACCCTAACCCTTCCCCGAAGCCTGACCCTCACCCGTCCCCTAATCCTAACCTGTACGCTCACACTAACCCACGCCCTCACGCGTACGCTCCCCCTAAAGCGTTGTCGTACCCTCCCCTGGACCCTAAACTGTCCCCGTTCTCTAACCCTAAGCCTAGCCCGAACCCTAACCCTAACCCTTCCCCGAAACCTGACCCTCACCCGTCCCCTAATCCTAACCCGTACGCTAACACTAACCTGCGCCCTCACACGTACGCTCCCCCTAAAGCGTTGTCGTACCCTCCACTGGACCCTAAACCGTCCCCGTTCTCTAACCCTAACTCTAGCCCGAACCCTAACCCTAACCCTTCCCCGAAGCCTGACCCTCACCCGTCCCCTAATCCTAAACCGTACGCTAACACTAACCCGCGCCCTCACGCGTACGCTCCCCCTAAAGTGTTGTCGTACCCTCACCTGGACCCTAAACCGTCCCCGTTCCCTAACCCTAACCCTAGCCCGAACCCTAACCCTAACACTTCCCCGAAGCCTGACCCTCACCCGTCACCTAATCCTAACCCGTACGCTAACACTAACCCGCGCCCTCGCACGTACGCTCCCCCTAAAGCGTTGTCGTACCCTCCCCTGGACCCTAAACCGTCCCCGTCCCCTAACCCTAACCCTAGCCCGAACCCTAACCCTAACCCTTCCCCGAAGCCTGACCCTCACCCGTCCCCTAATCCTCACCCGTACGCTAACACTAACCCGCGCCCTCACGCGTACGCTCCCCCTAAAGCGTTGTCGTACCCTCCCCTGGACCCTAAACCGTCCCCGTCCCCTAACCCTAACCCTAGCCCGAACCCTAAACCTAACACTTCCCCGAAGCCTGACCCTCACCCGTCCCATAATCCTAACCCGTACGCTAACACTAACCCGCGCCCTCACGCGTACGCTCCCCCTAAAGCGTTGTCGTACCCTCCCCTGGACCCTAAACCGTCCCCGTCCCCTAACACTAACCCTAGGCCGAACCCTAACCCTATGCCTTCCCCGAAGCCTGACCCTCACCTGTCCCCTAATTCCTAACCCGTACGCTAACACTAACCCGCGCCCTCACACGTACGCTCCCCCTAAAGCGTTGTCGTACCCTCCCCTGGACCCTAAACCGTCCCCGTCCCCTAACCCTAACCCTAGCCCGAACCCTAACCCTAACCCTTCCCCGAAGCCTGACCCTCACCCGTCCCCTAATCCTATCCCGTACGCTAACACTAACCCGCGCCCTCACACGTACGCTCCCCCTAAAGCGTTGTCGTACCCTCCACTGGACCTTAAACCGTCCCCGTCCCCTAACCCTAACCCTAGCCCGAACCCTAACCCTAACCCTTCCCCGAAGCCTGACCCTCACCCGTCCCCTAATCCTAACCCGTACGCTAACACTAACCCGCGCCCTCACGCGTACACTCCCCCTAAAGCGTTGTCGTACCCTCCCCTGGACCCTAAATCGTCCCCGTCCCCTAACCCTAACCTTAGCCCGAACCCTAACCCTAACCATTCCCCAAAGCCTGACCCTCACCCGTCCCCTAATCCTAACCCGTACGCTAACACTAACCCGCGCCCTCACACATACGCTCTCCCTAAAGCGTTGTCGTACCCTGCCCTGGACCCTAAACCGTCCCCGTCCCCCAACCCTAACCCTAGCCCTAACCCTAACCCTAACCCTTCCCCGAACCCTGACCATCACCCGTCCCATAATCCTAACCCGTATGCTCACACTAACCCACGCCCTCACGCGTACGCTCCCCCTAAAGCGTTGTCGTACCCTCCCCTGGACCCTAAACCGTCCCCGATCTCTAACCCTAACCCTAGCCCGAACCCTAACCCTAACCCTTCCCCGAAGCCTGACCCTCACCCGTCCCCTAATCCTAACCCGTACGCTCACACTAACCCACGCCCTCACGCGTACGCTCCCCCTAAAGCGTTGTCGTACCCTCCCCTGGACCCTAAACTGTCCCCGTTCTCTAACCCTAAGCCTAGCCCGAACCCTAACCCTAACCCTTCCCCGAAACCTGACCCTCACCCGTCCCCTAATCCTAACCCGTACGCTAACACTAACCTGCGCCCTCACACGTACGCTCCCCCAAAAGCGTTGTCGTACCCTCCACTGGACCCTAAACCGTCCCCGTCCCCTAACCCTAACTCTAGCCCGAACCCTAACCCTAACCCTTCACCGAAGCCTGACCCTCACCCGACCCCTATTCCTAACCCGTACGCTAACCCTAACCCGCGCCCTCACGCGTACGCTCCCCCTAAAGTGTTGTCGTTCCCTCCCCTGGACCCTAAACCGTCCCCGTCCCCTAACCCTAACCCTATCCCGAACCCTAACCCTAACCCTTCCCCGAAGCCTGACCCTCACCCGTCCCGTAATCCTAACCCGTACGCTAACACTAACCGGCCCCCTCACGCGTACGCTCCCCCTAAAGCGTTGTCGTACCCTCCCCTGGACCCTAAACCGTCCCCGTTCCCTAACCCTAACCCTAGCCCGAACCCTAACCCTAACCCATCCCCGAAGCCTGACCCTCACCCGTCCCATAATCCTAACCCGTACGCTAACACTAACCCGCGCCCTCACACGTACGCTCCCCCTAAAGCGTTGTCGTACCCTCCCCTGGACCCTAAACCGTCCCCGTCCCCTAACCCTAACCCTAGACCGAACCCTAACCCTAACCCTTCCCCGAAGCCTGACCCTCACCCGTCCCCTAATCCTCACCCGTACGCTAACACTAACCCGCGCCCTCACACGTACGCTCCCCCTAAAGCGTTGTCGTACCCTCCCCTGGACCCTAAACCGTCCCCGTCCCCTAACCCTAACCCTAGCCCGAACCCTAACCCTAACCCTTCCCCGAAGCCTGACCCTCACCCGTCCCATAATCCTAAACCGTACGCTAACACTAACCCGCGCCCTCACACCTACGCTCCCCCTAAAGCGTTGTCGTACCCTCCCTTGGACCCTAAACCGTCCCCGTCCCCTAACCCTAACCCTAGCCCGAAACCTAACCCTAACCCTTCCCCGAAGCCTGACCCTCACCCGTCCCCTAATCCTAACCCGTACGCTAACACTAACCCGCGCCCTCACACGTACGCTCCCCCTAAAGCGTTGTCGTACCCTCCCCTGGACCCTAAACCGTCCCCGTACCCTAACCCTAACCCTAAACCTAGCCCGAACACTAACCCTAACCCTTCCCCGAAGCCTGACCCTCACCCGTCCCCTAATCCTAACACGTACGCTAACACTAACCCGAGCCCTCACACGTACGCTCCCCCTAAAGCGTTGTCGTACCCTCCCCTGGACCCTAAACCGTCCCCGTCCCCTAACCCTAACCCTAGCCCGAACCCTAACCCTAACACTTCCCCGAAGCCTGACCCTCACCCGTCCCCTAATCCTATCCCGTACACTAACACTAACCCGCGCCCTCACACGTACGCTCCCCCTAAAGCATTGTCGTACCCTCCCCTGGACCCTGAACCGTCCCCGTCCCCTAACCCTAACCCTAGCCCGAACCCTAACCCTAACCCTTCCCCGAAGCCTGACCCTCACCCGTCCCCTAATCCTAACCCGTACTCTAACAGTAACCCGCGCCCTCACACGTACGCTCCCCCTAAATCGTTGTCGTACCCTCCCCTGAACCCTAAACCGTCCCCGTCCCCTAACCCTAACCCTAGCCCGAACCCTAACCCTAACCCTTCCCCGAAGCCTGACCCTCACCCGTCCCCTAATCCTAACCCGTACGCTAACACTAACCCACGCCCTCACACATACGCTCCCCCTAAAGCGTTGTCGTACCCTCCCCTGGACTCTAAACCATCCCCGTCCCCTAAACCTAACCCTAGCCCGAACCCTAACCCTAACCCTTCCCCGAAGCCTGACCCTCACCCGTCCCCTAATCCTATCCCGTACGCTAACACTAACCCGCGCCCTCACACTTACGCTCCCCCTAAAGCGTTGTCGTACCCTCCCCTGGACCCTAAACCGTCCCCGTCCCCTAACCCTAACCCTAGCACGAACCCTAACCCTAACCCTTCCCCGAAGCCTGACCCTCACCCGTCCCCTAATCCTAACCCGTACGCTAACACTAACCCGCGCCCTCACATCTACGCTCCCCGTAAAGCGTTGTCGTACCCTCCCCTGGACCCTAAACCGTCCCCGACCCCTAACCCTAACACTAGCCCGAACCCTAACCCTAACCCTTCCCCGAAGCCTGACCCTCACCCGTCCCCTAATCCTAACTCGTACGCTAACACTACCCCGCGCCCTCACACGTACGCTCCCCCTACAGCGTTGTCGTACCCTCCCCTGGACCCTAAACCGTCCCCGTCCCCTAACCCTAACCCTAGGCCGAACCCTAACCCTAACACTTCCCCGAAGCCTGACCCTCACCCGTCCCCTAATCCTAAG
The DNA here is from genome assembly GCF_964374135.1 of Grampus griseus. Classification (NCBI taxonomy): domain Eukaryota; kingdom Metazoa; phylum Chordata; class Mammalia; order Artiodactyla; family Delphinidae; genus Grampus; species Grampus griseus. Next base: position 90,872 of record NW_028132876.1, read on the forward strand.
CCGTACGCTAACACTAACCCGCGCCCTCAAGCGTACGCTCCCCCTAAAGCGTTGTCGTACCCTACCATGGACCCTAAACCGTCCCTGTCCCCTAACCCTAACCCTAGCCCGAACCCTAAACCTAACCCTTCCCCGAAGCCTGACCCTCACCCGTCCCCTAATCCTAACCCGTACACTAACACTAACCCGCGCCCTCACAAGTACGCTCCCCCTAAAGCGTTGTCGTACCCTCCCCTGGACCCTAAACCGTCCCCGTCCCCTAACCCTAACCCTAGCCCGAACCCTAACCCTAACACTTCCCCGAAGCCTGACCCTCACCCGTCCCCTAATCCTAACCCGTACGCTCACACTAACCTACGCCCTCACGCGTACGCTCCCCCTAAAGCGTTGTCGTACCCTCCCCTGGACCCTAAACCGTCCCCGTTCTCTAAACCTAAGCCTAGCCCGAACCCTAACCCTAACCCTTCCCCGAAGCCTGACCCTCACCCGTCCCCTAATCCTAACCCGTACGCTAACACTAACCTGCGCCCTCACGCGTACGCTCCTCCTAAAGCGTTGTCGTACCCTCCCCTGGAACCTAAACCGTCCCCGTTCTCTAACCCGAACCCTAGCCTGAACCCTAACCCTAACCCTTCCCCGAAGCCTGACCCTCACCCGTCCCCTAATCCTATCCCGCACGCTAACACTAACCCGGGCCCTCACACGTATGCTCCTCCTAAAGCGTTCTCGTACCCTCCCCTGGACCCTAAACTGTCCCCGGCCCCTAACCCTAACCCTAGCCCGAAACCTAACCCTAACCCTTCCCCGAAGCCTGACCCTCACCCGACTCCTATTCCTAACTCGTACGCTAACCCTAACCCGCGCCCTCACGCGTACGCTCCCCCGAAAGCGTTGTCGTACCCTCCCCTGGACCCTAAACCGTTCCCGTCCCCTAACCCTAACCCTAGCCCGAACCCTAACCCTAACCCTTCCCCGAAGCCTGACCCTCACTCGTCCCCTAATCCTAACCCGTACGCTAACTCTAACCCGCGCCCTCACGCGTACGCTCCCCCTAAAGCGTTGTCGTACCCTCCCCTGGACCCTAAACTGTCCCCGTCCCCTAACCCTAACCCTAGGCCGAACCCTAACCCTAACCCTTCCCCGAAGCCTGACCCTCACCCGTCCCCTAATCCTAACCCGTAGGCTAACACTACCCCGCGCCCTCACACGTATGCTCCCCCTAAAGCGTTGTCGTACCCTCCCCTGGACCCTCAACCGTCCCCGTCCCCTAACCCTAACCCTAGCCCGAACCCTAATCCTAACCCTTCCCCGAAGCCTGACCCTCACCCGTCCCCTAATCCTAACCCGTACGCTAACACTAACCCGCGCCCTCACACGTACGCTCCCCCTAAAGCGATGTCGTACCCTCCCCTGGACCCTAAACCGTCCCCGTCCCCTAACCCTAACCCTAGCCCGAACCCTAACCCTAACCCTTCCCCGAAGCCTGACCCTCACTCGTCCCCTAATCCTAACCCGTACGCTAACACTAACCCGCGCCCTCATACGTACGCTCCCCCTAAAGCGTTGTCGTACCCTCCCCTGGACCCTAAACCGTCCCCGTCCCCTAACCCTAACCCTAGCCCGAACCCTAACCCTAACCCTTCCCCGAAGTCTGACCCTCACCCGTCCCCTAATCCTAACCCGTACGCTAACACTAACCCGCGCCCTCACACGTACGCTCCCCCTAAAGCATTGTCGTACCCTCCCCTGGAACCTAAACCGTCCCCGTCCCCTAACCCTAACCCTAGCCCGAACCCTAACCCTAACCCTTCCCCGAAGCCTGACCCTCACCCGTCCCCTAATCCTAACCCCTACGCTAACACTAACCCGCGCCCTCACACGTACGCTCCCCCTAAAGCGTTGTCGTACCCTCCCCTGGACCCTAAACCTTCCCCGTCCCCTAACCCTAACCCTAGCCCGAACCCTAACCCTAAACCTTCCCCGAAGCCTGACCCTCACCCGTCCCCTAATCCTAACCCGTACGCTAACACTAACCCGCGCCCTCACACGTACGCTCCCCCTAAAGCGTTGTCGTACCCTCCCCTGGACCCTAAACCGTCCCCGTCCCCTAACCCTAACCCTAGCCCGAACCCTAACCCTAACCCTTCCCCGAAGCCTGACCCTCACCCGTCCCCTAATCCTAACCCGTACGCTAACACTAACCCGCGCCCTCACATGTACGCTCCCCCTAAAGCGTTGTCGTACCCTCCCCTGGACCCTAAACCGTCCCCGTCCCCTAACCTTAACCCTAGCCCGAACCCTAACCCCAACCCTTCCCCGAAGCCTGACCCTCACCCGTCCCCTAATCCTAACCCGTACGCTAACACTAACCCGCGCCCTCACACGTACGCTCCCCCTAAAGCGTTGTCGTACCCTCCCCTGGACCCTAAACCGTCCCCGTCCCCTAACCCTAACCCTAGCCCGAACCCTAACCCTAAACCTTCCCCGAACCCTGAGCCTCACCCGTCCCCTAATCCTAACCCGTACGCTAACACTAACCCGCGGCCTCACACGTACGCTCCCCCTAAAGCGTTGTCGTACCCTCCCCTGGACCCTAAACCGTCCCCGTCCCCTAACACTAACCATAGCCCGAACCCTAACCCTAACACTTCCCCGAAGCCTGACCCTCACCCGTCCCCTAATCCTAACCCGTACGCTAACACTAACCCACGCCCTCACACGTACGCTCCCCCTAAACCGTTGTCGTACCCTCCCCTGGACCCTAAACCGTCCCCGTCCCCTAACCCTAACCCTAGCCCGAACCCTAACCCTAACCCTTCCCCGAAGCCTGACCCTCACCCGTCCCCTAATCCTAACCCGTACGCTAACACTAACCGGAGCCCTCACACGTACGCTCCCCCTAAAGCGTTGTCGTACCCTCCCCTGGACCCTAAACCGTCCCCGTCCCCTAACCCTAACCCTAGCCCGAACCCTAACCCTAACACTTCCCCGAAGCCTGACACTCACCCGTCCCCTAATCCTATCCCGTACGCTAACACTAACCCATGCCCTCACACGTACGCTCCCCCTAAAGCATTGTCGTACCCTCCCCTGGACCCTGAACCGTCCCCGTCCCCTAAACCTAACCATAGCCCGAACACTAACCCTAACCCTTCCCCGAAGCCTGACCCTCACCCGTCCCCTAATCCTAACCCGTACGCTAACAATAACCCGCGCCCTCACACGTACGCTCCCCCTAAAGCGTTGTCGTACCCTCCCCTGAACCCTAAACCGTCCCCGTCCCCTAACCCTAACCCTAGCCCGAACCCTAACCCTAACCCTTCTCCGAAGCCTGACCCTCACCCGTCCCCAAATCCTAACCCGTACGCTAACACTAACCCACGCCCTCACACATACGCTCCCCCTAAAGCGTTGTCGTACCCTCCCCTGGACCCTAAACCGTCCCCGTCCCCTAACCGTAACCCTAGCCCGAACCCTAACCCTAACCCTTCCCCGAAGCCTGACCCTCACCCGTCCCCTAATCCTATCCCGTACGCTAACACTAACACGCGCCCTCACACGTACGCTCCCCCTAAAGCGTTGTCGTACCCTCCCCTGGACCCTAAACCGTCCCCGTGCCCTAACCCTAAACCTAGCCCGAACCCTAACCCTAACCCTTCCCCGAAGCCTGACCCTCACCCGTCCCCTAATCCTAACCCATACGCTAACACTAACCCACGCCCTCACACGTACGCTCCCCCTAAAGTGTTGTCGTACCCTCCCCTGGACCCTAAACCGTCCCCGTCCCCTAACCCTAACCCTAACCTGAACCCTAACCCTAACCCTTCCCCGAAGCCTGACCCTCACCCGTCCCCTAATCCTAACCCGTACGCTAACACTACCCCGCGCCCTCACACGTACGCTCCCCCTACAGCGTTGTCGTACCCTCCCCTGGACCCTAAACTGTCCCCGTCCCCTAACCCTAACCCTAGCCCGAACCCTAACCCTAACCCTTCCCCGAAGCCTGACCCTCACCCGTCCCCTAATCCTAAGCCGTACGCTAACACTAACCCGCGCCCTCACGCGTACGCTCCCCCTAAAGCGTTGTCGTACCCTCCCCTTGACCCTAAACCGTCCCCGTCCCCTAACCCTAACCCTAGCCCGAACCCTAACCCTAACACTTCCCCGAAGCCTGACCCTCACCCGTCCCATAATCCTAACCCATACGCTAACACTAACCTGCGCCCTCACGCGTACGCTCCCCCTAAAGCGTTGTCGTACCCTCCCCTGGACCCTAAACCGTCCCCGTCCCCTAACACTAACCCTAGCCCGAACCCTAACCCTATGCCTTCCCCGAAGCCTGACCCTCACCTGTCCCCTAATCCTAACCCGTACGCTAACACTAACCCGCGCCCTCACACGTACGCTCCCCCTAAAGCGTTGTTGTACCCTCCCCTGGACCCTAAACCGTCCCCGTCCCCTAACCCTAACCCTAGCCCGAACCTTAACCCTAACACTTCCCCGAAGCCTGACCCTCACCCGTCCCCTAATCCTAACACGTACGCTAACACTAACCCGCGCCCTCACACGTACGCTCCCCCTAAAGCGTTGTCGTACCCTCCCCTGGATCCTAAACCGTCCCCGTCCCCTAACCCTAACCCTAGCCCGAACCCTAACCCTAACCCTTCCCCGAAGCCTGACCCTCACCCGTCCCCTAATCCTATCCCGTACGCTAACACTAACCCGCGCCCTCACACGTACGCTCCCCCTAAAACGTTGTCGTACCCTCACCTGGACCCTAAACCGTCCCCGTCCCCTAACCCTAACCCTAGCCCGAACCCTAACCCTAACCCTTCCCCGAAGCCTGACCCTCACCCGTCCCCTAATCCTAACCCATACGCTAACACTAACGCGCGCCCTCACACGTACACTCCCCCTAAAGCGTTGTCGTACCCTCCCCTGGACCCTAAACCGTCCCCGTCCCCTAACCCTAACCCTAGCCCGAACCCTAACCCTAATCCTTCGCCGAAGCCTGACCCTCACCCGTCCCCTAATCCTAACCCGTACGCTAACACTAACCCGCGCCCTCACACGTTCGCTCCCCCTAAAGCGTTGTCGTACCCTCCCCTGGACCCTAAACCGTCCCCGTCCCCGTCCCCTAACCCTAGCCCGAACCCTAACCCTAAACCTTCCCCGAAGCCTGACCCTCACCCGTCCCCTAATCCTAACCCGTACGCTAACACTAACCCACGCCCTCACACGTACGCTCCCCCTAAAGCGTTGTCGTACCCTCCCCTGGACCCTAAACCGTCCCCGTCCCCGAACCCTAACCCTAGCCCGAACCCTAACCCTAACCCTTCCCCGAAGCCTGACCCTCACCCGTCCCCTAATCCTAACCCGTACGCTAACACTAACCGGAGCCCTCACACGTACGCTCCCCCTAAAGCGTTGTCGTACCCTCCCCTGGACCCTAAACCGTCCCTGTCCCCTAACCCTATCCCTAGCCCGAACCCTAACCCTAACACTTCCCCGAAGCCTGACACTCACCTGTCCCCTAATCCTATCCCGTACGCTAACACTAACCCATGCCCTCACACGTACGCTCCCCCTAAAGCATTGTCGTACCCTCCCCTGGACCCTGAACCGTCCCCGTCCCCTAACCCTAACCCTAGCCCGAACCCTAACCCTAACCCTTCCCCGAAGCCTGACCCTCACCCGTCCCCTAATCCTAACCCGTACGCTAACACTAACCCACGCCCTCACACATACGCTCCCCCTAAAGCGTTGTCGTACCCTCCCCTGGACCCTAAACCGTCCCCGTTCTCTAACCCTAAGCCTAGCCCGAACCCTAACCCTAACCCTTCCCCGAAGCCTGACCCTCACCCGTCCCCTAATCCTAACCCGTACGGTAACACTAACCTGCGCCCTCACGCGTACGCTCCTCCTAAAGCGTTGTCGTACCCTCCCCTGGACCCTAAACCGTCCCCGTCCCCTAACCCTAACCCTAGCACGAACCCTAACCCTAACCCTTCCCCGAAGCCTGACCCTCACCCGTCCACTAATCCTAACCCGTACGCTAACACTAACCCGCGCCCTCACATCTACGCTCCCCGTAAAGCGTTTTCGTACCCTCCCCTGGACCCTAAACCGTCCCCGTCCCCTAACCCTAACACTAGCACGAACCCTAACCCTAACCCTTCCCCGATGCCTGACCCTCACCCGTCCCCTAATCCTAACCCGTACGCTAACACTACCCCGCGCCCTCACACGTACGCTCCCCCTACAGCGTTGTCGTACCCTCCCCTGGACCCTAAACCGTCCCCGTCCCCTAACCCTAACCCTAGCCCGAACCCTAACCCTAACACTTCCCCGAAGCCTGACCCTCACCCGTCCCCTAATCCTAAGCCGTACGCTAACACTAACCCGCGCCCTCACGCGTACGCTCCCCCTAAAGCGTTGTCGTACCCTACCATGGACCCTAAACCGTCCCCGTCCCCTAACCCTAACCCTAGCCCGAACCCTAAACCTAACCCTTCCCCGAAGCCTGACCCTCACCCGTCCCCTAATCCTAACCCGTACACTAACACTAACCCGCGCCCTCACGCGTACGCTCCCCCTAAAGCGTTGTCGTACCCTCCCCTGGACCCTAAACCGTCCCCGTCCCCTAACCCTAACTCTAGCCCGAACCCTAACCCTAACCCTTCCCCGAAGCCTGACCCTCACCCGACCCCTATTCCTAACCCGTACGCTAACCCTAACCCGCGCCCTCACGCGTACGCTCCCCCTAAAGCGTTGTCGTACCCTCCCCTGGACCCTAAACCGTCCCCGTCCCCTAACCCTAACCCTAGCCCGAACCCTAACCCTAACACTTCCCCGAAGCCTGGCCCTCACCCGTCCCCTAATCCTAAACCGTACGCTAACACTAACCCGCGCCCTCACGTGTACGCTCCCCCTAAAGAGTTGTCGTACCCTCACCTGGACCCTAAACCGTCCCCGTCCCCTAACCCTAACCCTAGCCCGAACCCTAACCCTAACTCTTCCCCGAAGCCTGAGCCTCACCCGTCACCTAATCCTAACCCGTACGCTAACACTAACCCGCGCCCTCACGCGTACGCTCCCCCTAAAGCGTTGTCGTACCCTCCCCTGGACCGTAAACCCTCCCCGTCCCCTAACCCTAACCCTAGCCCGAACCCTAACCCTAACCCTTCCCCGAAGCCTGACCCTCACCCGTCCCGTAATCCTAAACCGTACGCTAACACTAACCCGCGCCCTCACACGTACGCTCCCCCTAAAGCGTTGTCGTACCCTCCCCTGGACCCTAAACCGTCCCCGTCCCCTAACCCAAACCCTAGCCCGAACCCTAACCCTAACACTTCCCCGAAGCCTGACCCTCACCCGTCCCAAAATCCTATCCCGTACACTAACACTAACCCGCGCCCTCACACGTACGCTCCTCCTAAAGCATTGTCGTACCCTCCCCTGGACCCTGAACCGTCCCCGTCCCCTAACCCTAACCCTAGCCCGAACCCTAACCCTAACCCTTCCCCGAAGCCTGACCCTCACCCGTCCCCTAATCCTAACCCGTACTCTAACAATAACCCGCGCCCTCACACGTACGCTCCCCCTAAATCGTTGTCGTACCCTCCCCTGAACCCTAAACCGTCCCCGTCCCCTAACCCTAACCCTAGCCCGAACACTAATCCTAACCCTTCCCCGAAGCCTGACCCTCACCCGTCCCCTAATCCTAACCTGTACGCTAACACTAACCCACGCCCTCACACATACGCTCCCCCTAAAGCGTTGTCGTACCCTCCCCTGGACCCTAAACCGTCCCCGTCCCCTAAACCTAAACCTAGCCCGAACCCTAACCCTAACCCTTCCCCGAAGCCTGACCCTCACCCGTCCCCTAATCCTATCCCGTACGCTAATACTAACCCGCGCCCTCACACTTACGCTCCCCTTAAAGCGTTGTCGTACCCTCCCCTGGACCCTAAACCGTCCCCGTCCCCTAACCCTAACCCTAGCCCGAACCCTAACCCTAACGCTTCCCCGAAGCCTGACCCTCACCCGTCCCCTAATCCTATCCCGCACGCTAACACTAACCCGGGCCCTCACACGTATGCTCCTCCTAAAGCGTTCTCGTACCCTCCCCTGGACCCTAAACTGTCCCCGGCCCCTAACCCTAACCCTAGCCCGAAACCTAACCCTAACCCTTCCCCGAAGCCTGACCCTCACCCGACCCCTATTCCTAACTCGTACGCTAACCCTAACCCGCGCCCTCACGCGTACTCTCCCCCGAAAGCGTTGTCGTACCCTCCCCTGGACCCTAAACCGTTCCCGTCCCCTAATCCTAACGCTAGCCCGAACCCTAACCCTAACCCTTCCCCGAAGCCTGACCCTCACCCGTCCCCTAATCCTAACCCGTACGCTAACACTAACCCGCGCCCTCACGCGTACGCTCCCCCTAAAGCGTTGTCGTACCCTCCCCTGGACCCTAAACCGTCCCCGTCCCCTAACCCTAACCCTAGGCCGAACCCTAACCCTAACCCTTCCCCGAAGCCTGACCCTCACCCGTCCCCTAATCCTAACCCGTAGGCTAACACTACCCCGCGCCCTCACACGTATGCTCCCCCTAAAGCGTTGTCGTACCCTCCCCTGGACCCTCAACCGTCCCCGTCCCCTAACCCTAACCCTAGCCCGAACCCTAATCCTAACCCTTCCCCGAAGCCTGACACTCACCCGTCCCCTAATCCTAACCCGTACGCTAACACTAACCCGCGTCCTCACACGTACGCTGCCCCTAAAGCGATGTCGTACCCTCCCCTGGACCCTAAACCGTCCCCGTCCCCTAACCCTAACCCTAGCCCGAACCCTAACCCTAACCCTTCCCCGAAGGCTGACCCTCACCCGTCCCCTAATCCTAACCCGTACGCTAACACTAACCCGTGCCCTCACACGTACGCTCCCCCTACAGCGTTGTCGTACCCTCCCCTGGACCCTAAACCTTCCCCGTCCCCTAACCCTAACCCTAGCCCGAACCCTAACCCTAACCCTTCCCCGAAGCCTGACCCTCACCCGTCCCCTAATCCTAAGCCGTACGCTAACACTAACCCGCGCCCTCACGCGTACACTCCCCCTAAAGCGTTGTCGTACCCTCCGCTGGACCCTAAACCGTCCCCATCCCCTAACCCTAACCCTAGCCCGAACCCTAACCCTAACCCTTCCCCGAAGCCTGACCCTCACCCGTCCCCTAATCCTAACCCGTACGCTAACACTAACCCGCGCCCTCACACGTACGCTCCCCCTAAAGCGTTGTCGTACCCTCCCCTGGACCCTAAACCGTCCCCGTCCCCTAACCCTAACCCTAAACCTAGCCCGAACCCTAACCCTAACCCTTCCCCGAAGCCTGACCCTCACCCGTCCCCTAATCCTAACACGTACGCTAACACTAACCCGAGCCCTCACACGTACGCTCCCCCTAAAGCGTTGTCGTACCCTCCCCTGGACCCTAAACCGTCCCCGTCCCCTAACCCTAACCCTAGCCCGAACCCTAACCCTAACACTTCCCCGAAGCCTGACCCTCACCCGTCCCCTAATCCTATCCCGTACACTAACACTAACCCGCGCCCTCACACGTACGCTCCCCCTAAAGCATTGTCGTACCCTCCCCTGGACCCTGAACCGTCCCCGTCCCCTAACCCTAACCCTAGCCCGAACCCTAACCCTAACCCTTCCCCGAAGCCTGACCCTCACCCGTCCCCTAATCCTAACCCGTACGCTAACAGTAACCCGCGCCCTCACACGTACGCTCCCCCTAAATCGTTGTCGTACCCTCCCCTGAACCCTAAACCGTCCCCGTCCCCTAACCCTAACCCTAGCCCGAACCCTAACCCTAACCCTTCCCCGAAGCCTGACCCTCACCCGTCCCCTAATCCTAACCCGTACGCTAACACTAACCCACGCCCTCACACATACGCTCCCCCTAAAGCGTTGTCGTACCCTCCCCTGGACCCTAAACCATCCCCGTCCCCTAAACCTAACCCTAGCCCGAACCCTAACCCTAACCCTTCCCCGAAGCCTGACCCTCACCCGTCCCCTAATCCTATCCCGTACGCTAACACTAACCCGCGCCCTCACACTTACGCTCCCCCTAAAGCGTTGTCGTACCCTCCCCTGGACCCTAAACCGTCCCCGTCCCCTAACCCTAACCCTAGCACGAACCCTAACCCTAACCCTTCCCCGAAGCCTGACCCTCACCCGTCCCCTAATCCTAACCCGTACGCTAACACTAACCCGCGCCCTCACATCTACGCTCCCCGTAAAGCGTTGTCGTACCCTCCCCTGGACCCTAAACCGTCCCCGTCCCCTAACCCTAACACTAGCCCGAACCCTAACCCTAACCCTTCCCCGAAGCCTGACCCTCACCCGTCCCCTAATCCTAACCCGTACGCTAACACTACCCCGCGCCCTCACACGTACGCTCCCCCTACAGCGTTGTCGTACCCTCCCCTGGACCCTAAACCGTCCCCGTTCTCTAACCGTAAGCCTAGCCCGAACCCTAACCCTAACCCTTCCCCGAAGCCTGACCCTCACCCGTCCCCTAATCCTAACCCGTACGCTAACACTAACCTGCGCCCTCACGCGTACGCTCCTCCTAAAGCGTTGTCGTACCCTCCCCTGGAACCTAAACCGTCCCCGTTCTCTAACTCGAACCCTAGCCTGAACCCTAACCCTAACCCTTCCCCGAAGCCTGACCCTCACCCGTCCCCTAATCCTATCCCGCACGCTAACACTAACCCGGGCCCTCACACGTATGCTCCTCCTAAAGCGTTCTCGTACCCTCCCCTGGACCCTAAACTGTCCCCGGCCCCTAACCCTAACCCTAGCCCGAAACCTAACCCTAACCCTTCCCCGAAGCCTGACCCTCACCCGACCCCTATTCCTTACTCGTACGCTAACCCTAACCCGCGCCCTCACGCGTACTCTCCCCCGAAAGCGTTGTCGTACCCTCCCCTGGACCCTAAACCGTTCCCGTCCCCTAATCCTAACGCTAGCCCGAACCCTAACCCTAACCCTTCCCCGAAGCCTGACCCTCACCCGTCCCCTAATCCTAACCCGTACGCTAACACTAACCCGCGCCCTCACGCGTACGCTTCCCCTAAAGCGTTGTCGTACCCTCCCCTGGACCCTAAACCGTCCCCGTCCCCTAACCCTAACCCTAGGCCGAACCCTAACCCTAACCCTTCCCCGAAGCCTGACCCTCACCCGTCCCCTAATCCTAACCCGTAGGCTAACACTACCCCGCGCCCTCACACGTATGCTCCCCCTAAAGCGTTGTCGTACCCTCCCCTGGACCCTCAACCGTCCCCGTCCCCTAACCCTAACTCTAGCCCGAACCCTAATCCTAACCCTTCCCCGAAGCCTGACACTCACCCGTCCCCTAATCCTAACCCGTACGCTAACACTAACCCGCGCCCTCACACGTACGCTGCCCCTAAAGCGATGTCGTACCCTCCCCTGGACCCTAAACCGTCCCCGTCCCCTAACCCTAACCCTAGCCCGAACCCTAACCCTAACCCTTCCCCGAAGGCTGACCCTCACCCGTCCCCTAATCCTAACCCGTACGCTAACACTAACCCGTGCCCTCACACGTACGCTCCCCCTACAGCGTTGTCGTACCCTCCCCTGGACCCTAAACCTTCCCCGTCCCCTAACCCTAACCCTAGCCCGAACCCTAACCCTAACCCTTCCCCGAAGCCTGACCCTCACCCGTCCCCTAATCCTAACCCGTACGCTAACACTAACCGGAGCCCTCACATGTACGCTCCCCCTAAAGCGTTGTCGTACCCTCCCCTGGACCCTAAACCGTCCCCGTCCCCTAACCCTAACCCTAGCCCGAACCCTAACCCTAACACTTCCCCGAAGCCTGACACTCACCCGTCCCCTAATCCTATCCCGTACGCTAACACTAACCCATGCCCTCACACGTACGCTCCCCCTAAAGCATTGTCGTACCCTCCCCTGGACCCTGAACCGTTCCCGTCCCCTAACCCTAACCATAGCCCGAACCCTAACCCTAACCCTTCCCCAAAGCCTGACCCTCACCCGTCTCCTAATCCTAACCCGTACGCTAACAATAACCCACGCCCTCACACGTACGCTCCCCCTAAAGTGTTGTCGTACCCTCCCCTGAACCCTAAACCGTCCCTGTCCCCTAACCCTAACCCTAGCCCGAACCCTAACCCTAACCCTTCTCCGAAGCCTGACCCTCACCCGTCCCCTAATCCTAACCCGTACGCTAACACTAACCCACGCCCTCACACATACGCTCCCCCTAAAGCGTTGTCGTACCCTCCCCTGGACCCTAAACCGTCCCCGTCCCCTAACACTAACCCTAGCCCGAACCCTAACCCTATGCCTTCCCCGAAGCCTGACCCTCACCTGTCCCCTAATCCTAACCCGTACGCTAACACTAACCCGCGCCCTCACACGTACGCTCCCCCTAAAGCGTTGTCGTACCCTCCCCTGGACCCTAAACCGTCCCCGTCCCCTAACCCTAACCCTAGCCCGAACCTTAACCCTAACACTTCCCCGAAGCCTGACCCTCACCCGTCCCCTAATCCTAACACGTACGCTAAAACTAACCCGCGCCCTCACACGTACGCTCCCCCTAAAGCGTTTTCGTACCCTCCCCTGGACCCTAAACCGTCCCCGTCCCCTAACCCTAACCCTAGCCCGAACCCTAACCCTAACCCTTCCCCGAAGCCTGACCCTCACCCGTCCCCTAATCCTATCCCGTACGCTAACACTAACCCGCGCCCTCACACGTACGCTCCCCCTAAAGCGTTGTCGTACCCTCCCCTGGACCCTAAACCGTCCCCGTCCCCTAACCCTAACCCTAGCCCGAACCCTAACCCTAACACTTCCCCGAAGCCGGACCCTCACCCGTCCCCTAATCCTAACCCGTACGCTAACACTAACCCGCGCCCTCACACGTACACTCCCCCTAAAGCGTTGTCGTACCCTCCCCTGGACCCTAAACCGTCCCCGTCCCCTAACCCTAACCCTAGCCCGAACCCTAAACCTAACCCTTCCCCGAAGCCTGACCCTCACCCGTCCCCTAATCCTAACCCGTATGCTAACACTAACCCGCGCCCTCACACGTACGCTCCCCCTAAAGCGTTGTCGTACCCTCCCCTGGACCCTAAACCGTCCCCGTCCCCTAACCCTAACCCTAGCCCGAACCCTAACCCTAAACCTTCCCCGAACCCTGAGCCTCACCCGTCCCCTAATCCTAACCCGTACGCTAACACTAACCCGCGCCCTCACACGTACGCTCCCCCTAAAGCGTTGTCGTACCCTCCCCTGGACCCTAAACCGTCCCCGTCCCCTAACACTAACCATAGCCCGAACCCTAACCCTAACCCTTCCCCGAAGCCTGACCCTCACCCATCCCCTAATCCTAACCCGTACGCTAACACTAACCCACGCCCTCACACGTACGCTCCCCCTAAACCGTTGTCGTACCCTCCCCTGGACCCTAAACCGTCCCCGTCCCCTAACCCTAACCCTAGCCCGAACCCTAACCCTAACCCTTCCCCGAAGCCTGACCCTCACCCGTCCCCTAATCCTAACCCGTACGCTAACACTAACCGGAGCCCTCACACGTACGCTCCCCCTAAAGCGTTGTCGTACCCTCCCCTGGACCCTAAACCGTCCCCGTCCCCTAACCCTAACCCTAGCCCGAACCCTAACCCTAACACTTCCCCGAAGCCTGACCCTCACCCGTCCCCTAATCCTATCCCGTACGCTAACACTAACCCATGCCCTCACACGTACGCTCCCCCTAAAGCATTGTCGTACCCTCCCCTCTACCCTGAACCGTCCCCGTCCCCTAACCCTAACCATAGCCCGAACCCTAACCCTAACCCTTCCCCAAAGCCTGACCCTCACCCGTCCCCTAATCCTAACCCGTACGCTAACAATAACCCGCGCCCTCACACGTACGCTCCCCCTAAAGCGTTGTCGTACCCTCCCCTGAACCCTAAACCGTCCCCGTCCCCTAACCCTAACCCTAGCCCGAACCCTAACCCTAACCCTTCTCCGAAGCCTGACCCTCACCCGTCCCCTAATCCTAACCCGTACGCTAACACTAACCCACGCCCTCACACATACGCTCCCCCTAAAGCGTTGTCGTACCCTCCCCTGGACCCTAAACCGTCCCCGTCCCCTAACCGTAACCCTAGCCCGAACCCTAACCCTAACCCTTCCCCGAAGCCTGACCCTCACCCGTCCCCTAATCCTAACCCGTACGCTAACACTAACCCGCGCCCTCACGCGTACGCTCCCCCTAAAGCGTTGTCGTACCCTCCCCTGGACCCTAAACCGTCCCCGTCCCCTAACCGTAACCCTAGCCCGAACCCTAACCCTATGCCTTCCCCGAAGCCTGACCCTCACCTGTCCCCTAATCCTAACCCGTACGCTAACACTAACCCGCGCCCTCACACGTACGCTCCCCCTAAAGCGCTGTTGTACCCTCCCCTGGACCCTAAACCGTCCCCGTCCCCTAACCCTACCCCTAGCCCGAACCTTAACCCTAACACTTTCCCGAAGCCTGACCCTCACCCGTCCCCTAATCCTAACACGTACGCTAACACTAACCCGCGCCCTCACAAGTACGCTCCCAATAAAGCGTTGTCGTACCCTCCCCTGGACCTTAAACCGTCCCCGTCCCCTAACCCTAACCCTAGCCCGAACCCTAACCCTAACCCTTCCCCGAAGCCTGACCCTCACCCGTCCCCTATTCCTAACCCGTACGCTAACACTAACCCGCGCCCTCACGCGTACACTCCCCCTAAAGCGTTGTCGTACCCTTCCCTGGACCCTAAATCGTCCCCGTCCCCTAACCCTAACCTTAGCCCGAACCCTAACCCTAACCATTCCCCAAAGCCTGACCCTCACCCGTCCCCTAATCCTAACCCGTACGCTAACACTAACCCGCGCCCTCACACATACGCTCTCCCTAAAGCGTTGTCGTACCCTGCCCTGGACCCTAAACCGTCCCCGTCCCCCAACCCTAACCCTAGCCCTAACCCTAACCCTAACCCTTCCCCGAAGCCTGACCATCACTCGTCCCGTAATCCTAACCCGTACGCTCACACTAACCCACGCCCTCACGCGTACGCTCCCCCTAAAGCGTTGTCGTACCCTCCCCTGGACCCTAAACCGTCCCCATCCCCTAACCCTAACCCTAGCCCGAACCCTAACCCTAACACTTCCCCGAAGCCTGACCCTCACCCGTCCCCTAATCCTAACCCGTACACTAACACTAACCCGCGCCCTCACGCGTACGCTCCCCCTAAAGCGTTGTCGTACCCTCACCTGGACCCTAAACCGTCCCCATCCCCTAACCCTAACCCTAGCCCGAACCCTAACCCTAACACTTCCCCGAAGCCTGACCCTCACCCGTCCCCTAATCCTAACCCGTACGCTCACACTAACCTACGCCCTCACGCGTACGCTCCCCCTAAAGCGTTGTCGTACCCTCCCCTGGACCCTAAACCGTCCCCGTTCTCTAACCCTAAGCCTAGCCCGAACCCTAACCCTAACCCTTCCCCGAAGCCTGACCCTCACCCGTCCCCTAATCCTAACCCGTACGCTAACACTAACCTGCGCCCTCACGCGGACGCTCCTCCTAAAGCGTTGTCGTACCCTCCCCTGGAACCTAAACCGTCCCCGTTCTCTAACCCGAACCCTAGCCTGAACCCTAACCCTAACCCTTCCCCGAAGCCTGACCCTCACCCGTCCCCTAATCCTATCCCGCACGCTAACACTAACCCGGGCCCTCACACGTATGCTCCTCCTAAAGCGTTCTCGTACCCTCCCCTGGACCCTAAACTGTCCCCGGCCCCTAACCCTAACCCTAGCCCGAAACCTAACCCTAACCCTTCCCCGAAGCCTGACCCTCACCCGACCCCTATTCCTAACTCGTACGCTAACCCTAACCCGCGTCCTCACGCGTACGCTCCCCCGAAAGCGTTGTCGTACCCTCCCCTGGACCCTAAACCGTTCCCGTCCCCTAACCCTAACCCTAGCCCGAACCCTAACCCTAACCCTTCCCCGAAGCCTGACCCTCACCCGTCCCCTAATCCTAACCCGTACGCTAACACTAACCCGCGCCCTCACGCGTACGCTCCCCCTAAAGCGTTGTCGTACCCTCCCCTGGACCCTAAACCGTCCCCGTCCCCTAACCCTAACCCTAGGCCGAACCCTAACCCTAACCCTTCCCCGAAGCCTGACCCTCACCCGTCCCCTAATCCTAACCCGTAGGCTAACACTACCCCGCGCCCTCACACGTATGCTCCCCCTAAAGCGTTGTCGTACCCTCCCCTGGACCCTCAACCGTCCCCGTCCCCTAACCCTAACCCTAGCCCGAACCCTAATCCTAACCCTTCCCCGAAGTTTGACCCTCACCCGTCCCCTAATCCTAACCCGTACGCTAACACTAACCCGCGCCCTCACACGTACGCTCCCCCTAAAGCGATGTCGTACCCTCCCCTGGACCCTAAACCGTCCCCGTCCCCTAACCCTAACCCTAGCCCGAACCCTAAGCCTAACCCTTCCCCGAAGCCTGACCCTCACCCGTCCCCTAATCCTAACCCGTAAGCTAACACTAACCCGCGCCCTCATACGTACGCTCCCCCTAAAGCGTTGTCGTACCCTCCCCTGGACCCTAAACCGTCCCCGTCCCCTAACCCTAACCCTAGCCCGAACCCTAACCCTAACCCTTCCCCGAAGGCTGACCCTCACCCGTCCCCTAATCCTAACCCGTACGCTAACACTAACCCGCGCCCTCACACGTACGCTCCCCCTAAAGCATTGTCGTACCCTCCCCTGGAACCTAAACCGTCCCCGTCCCCTAACCCTAACCCTAGCCCGAACCCTAACCCTAACCCTTCCCCGAAGCCTGACCCACACCCGTCCCCTAATCCTAACCCCTACGCTAACACTAACCCGCGCCCTCACACGTACGCTCCCCCTAAAGCGTTGTCGTACCATCCCCTGGACCCTAAACCTTCCCCGTCCCCTAACCCTAACCCTAGCCCGAACCCTAACCCTAACCCTTCCCCGAAGCCTGACCCTCACCCGTCCCCTAATCTTAACCCGTACGCTAACACTAACCCGCGCCCTCACACGTACGCTCCCCCTAAAGCGTTGTCGTACCCTCCCCTGGACCCTAAACCGTCCCCATCCCCTAACCCTAACCCTAGCCCGAACCCTAACCCTAACCCTTCCCCGAAGCCTGACCCTCACCCGTCCTCTAATCCTAACCCGTACGCTAACACTAACCCGCGCCCTCACACGTACGCTCCCCCTAAAGCGTTGTCGTACCCTCCCCTGGACCCTAAACCGTCCCCGTCCCCTAACCCTAACCCTAGCCCGAACCCCAACCCCAACCCTTCCCCGAAGCCTGACCCTCACCCGTCCCCTAATCCTAACCCGTACGCTAACACTAACCCGCGCCCTCACACGTACGTTCCCCCTAAAGCGTTGTTGTACCCTCCCCTGGACCCTAAACCGTCCCCGTCCCCTAACCCTAACCCTAGCCCGAACCCTAATCCTAAACCTTCCCCGAACCCTGAGCCTCACCCGTCCCCTAATCCTAACCCGTACGCTAACACTAACCCGCGCCCTCACACGTACGCTCCCCCTAAAGCGTTGTCGTACCCTCCCCTGGACCCTAAACCGTCCCCGTACCCTAAAACTAACCATAGCCTGAACCCTAACCCTAACCCTTCCCCGAAGCCTGACCCTCACCCGTCCCCTAATCCTAACCCGTACGCTAACACTAACCCACGCCCTCACACGTACGCTCCCCCTAAACCGTTGTCGTACCCTCCCCTGGACCCTAAACCGTCCCCGTCCCCTAACCCTAACCCTAGCCCGAACCCTAACCCTAACCCTTCCCCGAAGCCTGACCCTCACCCGACCCCTAATCCTAACCCGTACGCTAACACTAACCGGAGCCCTCACACGTACGCTCCCCCTAAAGCGTTGTCGTACCCTCCCCTGGACCCTAAACCGTCCCCGTCCCCTAACCCTAACCCTAGCCCGAACCCTAACCCTAACACTTCCCCGAAGCCTGACACTCACCCGTCCCCTAATCCTATCCCGTACGCTAACACTAACCCATGCCCTCACACGTACGCTCCCCCTAAAGCATTGTCGTACCCTCCCCTGGACCCTGAACCGTCCCCGTCCCCTAACCCTAACCATAGCCCGAACCCTAACCCTAACCCTTCCCCGAAGCCTGACCCTCACCCGTCCCCTAATCCTAACCCGTACGCTAACAATAACCCGCGCCCTCACACGTACGCTCCCCCTAAAGCGTTGTCGTACCCTCCCCTGAACCCTAAACCGTCCCCGTCCCCTAACCCTAACCCTAGCCCGAACCCTAACCCTAACCCTTCTCCGAAGCCTGACCCTCACCCGTCCCCTAATCCTAACCCGTACGCTAACACTAACCCACGCCCTCACACATACGCTCCCCCTAAACCGTTGTCGTACCCTCCCCTGGACCCTAAACCGTCCCCGTCCCCTAACCGTAACCCTAGCCCGAACCCTAACCCTAACCCTTCACCGAAGCCTGACCCTCACCCGTCCCCTAATCCTATCCCGTACGCTAACACTAACACGCGCCCTCACACGTACGCTCCCCCTAAAGCGTTGTCGTACCCTCCCCTGGACCCTAAACCGTCCCCGTCCCCTAAGCCTAACCCTAGCCCGAACCCTAACCCTAACCCTTCCCCGAAGCCTGACCCTCACCCGTCCCCTAATCCTAACCCGTACGCTAACACTACCCCGCGCCCTCACACGTACGCTCCCCCTACAGCGTTGTCGTACCCTCCCCTGGACCCTAAACCGTCCCCGTCCCCTAACCCTAACCCTAGCCCGAACCCTAACCCTAACCCTTCCCCGAAGCCTGACCCTCACCCGTCCCCTAATCCTAAGCCGTACGCTAACACTAACCCGCGCCCTCTCGCGTACGCTCCCCCTAAAGCGTTGTCGTACCCTCCCCTGGACCCTAAACCGTCCCCGTCCCCTAACCCTAACCCTAGCCCGAACCCTAACCCTAAACCTTCCCCGAAGCCTGACCCTCACCCGTCCCCTAATCCTAACCCGTACGCTAACACTAACCCGCGCCCTCACACGTACGCTCCCCCTAAAGCGTTGTCGTACCCTCCCCTGGACCCTAAACCGTCCCCGTCCCCTAACACTAACCGTAGCCCGAACCCTAACCCTAACCCTTCCCCGAAGCCTGACCCTCACCCGTCCCCTAATCCTAACCCGTACGCTAACACTAACGCACGCCCTCACACGTACGCTCCCCCTAAACCGTTGTCGTACCCTCCCCTGGACCCTAAACCTTCCCCGTCCCCTAACCCTAACCCTAGCCCGAACCCTAATCCTAACCCTTCCCCGAAGCCTGACCCTCACCCGTCCCCTAATCCTAACCCGTACGCTAACACTAACCGGAGCCCTCACACGTACGCTCCCCCTAAAGCGTTGTTGTACCCTCCCCTGGACCCTAAACCGTCCCCGTCCCCTAACCCTAACCCTAGCCCGAACCCTAACCCTAACACTTCCCCGAAGCCTGACACTCACCCGTCCCCTAATCCTATCCCGTACGCTAACACTAACCCATGCCCTCACACGTACGCTCCCCCTAAAGCATTGTCGTACCCTCCCCTGGACCCTGAACCGTTCCCGTCCCCTAACCCTAACCATAGCCCGAACCCTAACCCTAACCCTTCCCCAAAGCCTGACCCTCACCCGTCTCCTAATCCTAACCCGTACGCTAACAATAACCCACGCCCTCACACGTACGCTCCCCCTAAAGTGTTGTCGTACCCTCCCCTGAACCCTAAACCGTCCCTGTCCCCTAACCCTAACCCTAGCCCGAACCCTAACCCTAACCCTTCTCCGAAGCCTGACCCTCACCCGTCCCCTAATCCTAACCCGTACGCTAACACTAACCCACGCCCTCACACATACGCTCCCCCTAAAGCGTTGTCGTACCCTCCCCTGGACCCTAAACCGTCCCCGTCCCCTAACACTAACCCTAGCCCGAACCCTAACCCTATGCCTTCCCCGAAGCCTGACCCTCACCTGTCCCCTAATCCTAACCCGTACGCTAACACTAACCCGCGCCCTCACACGTACGCTCCCCCTAAAGCGTTTTCGTACCCTCCCCTGGACCCTAAACCGTCCCCGTCCCCTAACCCTAACCCTAGCCCGAACCCTAACCCTAACCCTTCCCCGAAGCCTGACCCTCACCCGTCCCCTAATCCTATCCCGTACGCTAACACTAACCCGCGCCCTCACACGTACGCTCCCCCTAAAGCGTTGTCGTACCCTCCCCTGGACCCTAAACCGTCCCCGTCCCCTAACCCTAACCCTAGCCCGAACCCTAACCCTAACACTTCCCCGAAGCCGGACCCTCACCCGTCCCCTAATCCTAACCCGTACGCTAACACTAACCCGCGCCCTCACACGTACACTCCCCCTAAAGCGTTGTCGTACCCTCCCCTGGACCCTAAACCGTCCCCGTCCCCTAACCCTAACCCTAGCCCGAACCCTAAACCTAACCCTTCCCCGAAGCCTGACCCTGACCCGTCCCCTAATCCTAACCCGTACGCTAACACTAACCCGCGCCCTCACACGTACGCTCCCCCTAAAGCGTTGTCGTACCCTCCCCTGGACCCTAAACCGTCCCCGTCCCCTAACCCTAACCCTAGCCCGAACCCTAAACCTAACCCTTCCCCGAAGCCTGACCCTCACCCGTCCCCTAATCCTAACCCGTACGCTAACACTAACCCGCGCCCTCACACGTACGCTCCCCCTAAAGCGTTGTCGTACCCTCCCCTGGACCCTAAACCGTCCCCGTCCCCTAACCCTAACCCTAGCCCGAACCCTAACCCTAAACCTTCCCCGAACCCTGAGCCTCACCCGTCCCCTAATCCTAACCCGTACGCTAACACTAACCCACGCCCTCACACGTACGCTCCCCCTAAACCGTTGTCGTACCCTCCCCTGGACCCTAAACCGTCCCCGTCCCCTAACCCTAACCCTAGCCCGAACCCTAACCCTAACCCTTCCCCGAAGCCTGACCCTCACCCGTCCCCTAATCCTAACCCGTACGCTAACACTAACTGGAGCCCTCACACGTACGCTCCCCCTAAAGCGTTGTCGTACCCTCCCCTGGACCCTAAACCGTCCCCGTCCCCTAACCCTAACCCTAGCCCGAACCCTAAACCTAACACTTCCCCGAAGCCTGAAACTCACCCGTCCCCTAATCCTATCCCGTACGCTAACACTAACCCATGCCCTCACACGTACGCTCCCCCTAAAGCATTGTCGTACCCTCCCCTCTACCCTGAACCGTCCCCATCCCCTAACCCTAACCATAGCCCGAACCCTAACCCTAACCCTTCCCCAAAGCCTGACCCTCACCCGTCCCCTAATCCTAACCCGTACGCTAACAATAACCCGCGCCCTCACACGTACGCTCCCCGTAAAGCGTTGTCGTACCCTCCCCTGGACCCTAAACCGTCCCCGTCCCCTAACCGTAACCCTAGCCCGAACCCTAACCCTAACCCTTCCCCGAAGCCTGACCCTCACCCGTCCCCTAATCCTAAGCCGTACGCTAACACTAACCCGCGCCCTCACGCGTACGCTCCCCCTAAAGCGTTGTCGTACCCTCCCCTGGACCCTAAACCGTCCCCGTCCCCTAACCCTAAACCTAGCCCGAACCCTAACCCTAACACTTCCCCGAAGCCTGACCCTCACCCGTCCCATAATCCTAACCCATACGCTAACACTAACCTGCGCCCTCACGCGTACGCTCCCCCTAAAGCGTTGTCGTACCCTCCCCTGGACCCTAAACCGTCCCCGTCCCCTAACACTAACCCCAGCCCGAACCCTAACCCTATGCCTTCCCCGAAGCCTGACCCTCACCTGTCCCCTAATCCTAACCCGTACGCTAACACTAACCCGCGCCCTCACACGTACGCTCCCCCTAAAGCGTTGTTGTACCCTCCCCTGGACCCTAAACCGTCCCCGTCCCCTAACCCTAACCCTAGCCCGAACCTTAACCCTAACACTTCCCCGAAGCCTGACCCTCACCCGTCCCCTAATCCTAACACGTACGCTAACACTAACCCGCGCCCTCACAAGTACGCTCCCAATAAAGCGTTGTCGTACCCTCCCCTGGACCTTAAACCGTCCCCGTCCCCTAACCCTAACCCTAGCCCGAACCCTAACCCTAACCCTTCCCCGAAGCCTGACCCTCACCCGTCCCCTAATCCTAAGCCGTACGCTAACACTAACCCGCGCCCTCTCGCGTACGCTCCCCCTAAAGCGTTGTCGTACCCTCCCCTGGACCCTAAACCGTCCCCGTCCCCTAACCCTAACCCTAGCCCGAACCCTAACCCTAAACCTTCCCCGAAGCCTGACCCTCACCCGTCCCCTAATCCTAACCCGTACGCTAACACTAACCCGCGCCCTCACACGTACGCTCCCCCTAAAGCGTTGTCGTACCCTCCCCTGGACCCTAAACCGTCCCCGTCCCCTAACACTAACCGTAGCCCGAACCCTAACCCTAACCCTTCCCCGAAGCCTGACCCTCACCCGTTCCCTAATCCTAACCCGTACGCTAACACTAACGCACGCCCTCACACGTACGCTCCCCCTAAACCGTTGTCGTACCCTCCCCTGGACCCTAAACCTTCCCCGTCCCCTAACCCTAACCCTAGCCCGAACCCCAACCCCAACCCTTCCCCGAAGCCTGACCCTCACCCGTCCCCTAATCCTAACCCGTACGCTAACACTAACCCGCGCCCTCACACGTACGTTCCCCCTAAAGCGTTGTTGTACCCTCCCCTGGACCCTAAACCGTCCCCGTCCCCTAACCCTAACCCTAGCCCGAACCCTAATCCTAAACCTTCCCCGAACCCTGAGCCTCACCCGTCCCCTAATCCTAACCCGTACGCTAACACTAACCCGCGCCCTCACACGTACGCTCCCCCTAAAGCGTTGTCGTACCCTCCCCTGGACCCTAAACCGTCCCCGTACCCTAAAACTAACCATAGCCTGAACCCTAACCCTAACCCTTCCCCGAAGCCTGACCCTCACCCGTCCCCTAATCCTAACCCGTACGCTAACACTAACCCACGCCCTCACACGTACGCTCCCCCTAAACCGTTGTCGTACCCTCCCCTGGACCCTAAACCGTCCCCGTCCCCTAACCCTAACCCTAGCCCGAACCCTAACCCTAACCCTTCCCCGAAGCCTGACCCTCACCCGACCCCTAATCCTAACCCGTACGCTAACACTAACCGGAGCCCTCACACGTACGCTCCCCCTAAAGCGTTGTCGTACCCTCCCCTGGACCCTAAACCGTCCCCGTCCCCTAACCCTAACCCTAGCCCGAACCCTAACCCTAACACTTCCCCGAAGCCTGACACTCACCCGTCCCCTAATCCTATCCCGTACGCTAACACTAACCCATGCCCTCACACGTACGCTCCCCCTAAAGCATTGTCGTACCCTCCCCTGGACCCTGAACCGTCCCCGTCCCCTAACCCTAACCATAGCCCGAACCCTAACCCTAACCCTTCCCCGAAGCCTGACCCTCACCCGTCCCCTAATCCTAACCCGTACGCTAACAATAACCCGCGCCCTCACACGTACGCTCCCCCTAAAGCGTTGTCGTACCCTCCCCTGAACCCTAAACCGTCCCCGTCCCCTAAGCCTAACCCTAGCCCGAACCCTAACCCTAACCCTTCCCCGAAGCCTGACCCTCACCCATCCCCTAATCCTAACCCGTACGCTAACACTACCCCGCGCCCTCACACGTACGCTCCCCCTACAGCGTTGTCGTACCCTCCCCTGGACCCTAAACCGTCCCCGTCCCCTAACCCTAACCCTAGCCCGAACCCTAACCCTAACCCTTCCCCGAAGCCTGACCCTCACCCGTCCCCTAATCCTAAGCCGTACGCTAACACTAACCCGCGCCCTCTCGCGTACGCTCCCCCTAAAGCGTTGTCGTACCCTCCCCTGGACCCTAAACCGTCCCCGTCCCCTAACCCTAACCCTAGCCCGAACCCTAACCCTAAACCTTCCCCGAAGCCTGACCCTCACCCGTCCCCTAATCCTAACCCGTACGCTAACACTAACCCGCGCCCTCACACGTACGCTCCCCCTAAAGCGTTGTCGTACCCTCCCCTGGACCCTAAACCGTCCCCGTCCCCTAACACTAACCGTAGCCCGAACCCTAACCCTAACCCTTCCCCGAAGCCTGACCCTCACCCGTCCCCTAATCCTAACCCGTACGCTAACACTAACGCACGCCCTCACACGTACGCTCCCCCTAAACCGTTGTCGTACCCTCCCCTGGACCCTAAACCTTCCCCGTCCCCTAACCCTAACCCTAGCCCGAACCCTAACCCTAACCCTTCCCCGAAGCCTGACCCTCACCCGTCCCCTAATCCTAACCCGTACGCTAACACTAACCGGAGCCCTCACACGTACGCTCCCCCTAAAGCGTTGTTGTACCCTCCCCTGGACCCTAAACCGTCCCCGTCCCCTAACCCTAACCCTAGCCCGAACCCTAACCCTAACACTTCCCCGAAGCCTGACACTCACCCGTCCCCTAATCCTATCCCGTACGCTAACACTAACCCATGCCCTCACACGTACGCTCCCCCTAAAGCATTGTCGTACCCTCCCCTGGACCCTGAACCGTTCCCGTCCCCTAACCCTAACCATAGCCCGAACCCTAACCCTAACCCTTCCCCAAAGCCTGACCCTCACCCGTCTCCTAATCCTAACCCGTACGCTAACAATAACCCACGCCCTCACACGTACGCTCCCCCTAAAGTGTTGTCGTACCCTCCCCTGAACCCTAAACCGTCCCTGTCCCCTAACCCTAACCCTAGCCCGAACCCTAACCCTAACCCTTCTCCGAAGCCTGACCCTCACCCGTCCCCTAATCCTAACCCGTACGCTAACACTAACCCACGCCCTCACACATACGCTCCCCCTAAAGCGTTGTCGTACCCTCCCCTGGACCCTAAACCGTCCCCGTCCCCTAACACTAACCCTAGCCCGAACCCTAACCCTATGCCTTCCCCGAAGCCTGACCCTCACCTGTCCCCTAATCCTAACCCGTACGCTAACACTAACCCGCGCCCTCACACGTACGCTCCCCCTAAAGCGTTTTCGTACCCTCCCCTGGACCCTAAACCGTCCCCGTCCCCTAACCCT
This sequence comes from Grampus griseus, assembly GCF_964374135.1. Taxonomy (NCBI): domain Eukaryota; kingdom Metazoa; phylum Chordata; class Mammalia; order Artiodactyla; family Delphinidae; genus Grampus; species Grampus griseus. The sequence goes on from NW_028132876.1 coordinate 116,177, forward strand.
AACCCTAGCCCGAACCCTAACCCTAACCCTTCCCCGAAGCCTGACCCTCACCCGTCCCCTAATCCTATCCCGTACGCTAACACTAACCCGCGCCCTCACACGTACGCTCCCCCTAAAGCGTTGTCGTACCCTCCCCTGGACCCTAAACCGTCCCCGTCCCCTAACCCTAACCCTAGCCCGAACCCTAACCCTAACACTTCCCCGAAGCCGGACCCTCACCCGTCCCCTAATCCTAACCCGTACGCTAACACTAACCCGCGCCCTCACACGTACACTCCCCCTAAAGCGTTGTCGTACCCTCCCCTGGACCCTAAACCGTCCCCGTCCCCTAACCCTAACCCTAGCCCGAACCCTAAACCTAACCCTTCCCCGAAGCCTGACCCTGACCCGTCCCCTAATCCTAACCCGTACGCTAACACTAACCCGCGCCCTCACACGTACGCTCCCCCTAAAGCGTTGTCGTACCCTCCCCTGGACCCTAAACCGTCCCCGTCCCCTAACCCTAACCCTAGCCCGAACCCTAACCCTAAACCTTCCCCGAACCCTGAGCCTCACCCGTCCCCTAATCCTAACCCGTACGCTAACACTAACCCGCGCCCTCACACGTACGCTCCCCCTAAAGCTTTGTCGTACCCTCCCCTGGACCCTAAACCGTCCCCGTCCCCTAACACTAACCATAGCCCGAACCCTAACCCTAACCCTTCCCCGAAGCCTGACCCTCACCCGTCCCCTAATCCTAACCCGTACGCTAACACTAACCCACGCCCTCACACGTACGCTCCCCCTAAACCGTTGTCGTACCCTCCCCTGGACCCTAAACCGTCCCCGTCCCCTAACCCTAACCCTAGCCCGAACCCTAACCCTAACCCTTCCCCGAAGCCTGACCCTCACCCGTCCCCTAATCCTAACCCGTACGCTAACACTAACCGGAGCCCTCACACGTACGCTCCCCCTAAAGCGTTGTCGTACCCTCCCCTGGACCCTAAACCGTCCCCGTCCCCTAACCCTAACCCTAGCCCGAACCCTAACCCTAACACTTCCCCGAAGCCTGACACTCACCCGTCCCCTAATCCTATCCCGTACGCTAACACTAACCCATGCCCTCACACGTACGCTCCCCCTAAAGCATTGTCGTACCCTCCCCTCTACCCTGAACCGTCCCCGTCCCCTAACCCTAACCATAGCCCGAACCCTAACCCTAACCCTTCCCCAAAGCCTGACCCTCACCCGTCCCCTAATCCTAACCCGTACGCTAACAATAACCCGCGCCCTCACACGTACGCTCCCCCTAAAGCGTTGTCGTACACTCCCCTGGACCCTAAACCGTCCCCGTCCCCTAACCGTAACCCTAGCCCGAACCCTAACCCTAACCCTTCCCCGAAGCCTGACCCTCACCCGTCCCCTAATCCTAAGCCGTACGCTAACACTAACCCGCGCCCTCACACGTACGCTCCCCCTAAAGCGTTGTCGTACCCTCCCCTGGACCCTAAACCGTCCCCGTCCCCTAACCCTAACCCTAGCCCGAACCCTAAACCTAACCCTTCCCCGAAGCCTGACCCTCACCCGTCCCCTAATCCTAACCCGTACGCTAACACTAACCCGCGCCCTCACACGTACGCTCCCCCTAAAGCGTTGTCGTACCCTCCCCTGGACCCTAAACCGTCCCCGTCCCCTAACCCTAACCCTAGCCCGAACCCTAACCCTAAACCTTCCCCGAACCCTGAGCCTCACCCGTCCCCTAATCCTAACCCGTACGCTAACACTAACCCACGCCCTCACACGTACGCTCCCCCTAAACCGTTGTCGTACCCTCCCCTGGACCCTAAACCGTCCCCGTCCCCTAACCCTAACCCTAGCCCGAACCCTAACCCTAACCCTTCCCCGAAGCCTGACCCTCACCCGTCCCCTAATCCTAACCCGTACGCTAACACTAACTGGAGCCCTCACACGTACGCTCCCCCTAAAGCGTTGTCGTACCCTCCCCTGGACCCTAAACCGTCCCCGTCCCCTAACCCTAACCCTAGCCCGAACCCTAAACCTAACACTTCCCCGAAGCCTGAAACTCACCCGTCCCCTAATCCTATCCCGTACGCTAACACTAACCCATGCCCTCACACGTACGCTCCCCCTAAAGCATTGTCGTACCCTCCCCTCTACCCTGAACCGTCCCCATCCCCTAACCCTAACCATAGCCCGAACCCTAACCCTAACCCTTCCCCAAAGCCTGACCCTCACCCGTCCCCTAATCCTAACCCGTACGCTAACAATAACCCGCGCCCTCACACGTACGCTCCCCCTAAAGCGTTGTCGTACCCTCCCCTGGACCCTAAACCGTCCCCGTCCCCTAACCGTAACCCTAGCCCGAACCCTAACCCTAACCCTTCCCCGAAGCCTGACCCTCACCCGTCCCCTAATCCTAAGCCGTACGCTAACACTAACCCGCGCCCTCACGCGTACGCTCCCCCTAAAGCGTTGTCGTACCCTCCCCTGGACCCTAAACCGTCCCCGTCCCCTAACCCTAAACCTAGCCCGAACCCTAACCCTAACACTTCCCCGAAGCCTGACCCTCACCCGTCCCATAATCCTAACCCATACGCTAACACTAACCTGCGCCCTCACGCGTACGCTCCCCCTAAAGCGTTGTCGTACCCTCCCCTGGACCCTAAACCGTCCCCGTCCCCTAACACTAACCCCAGCCCGAACCCTAACCCTATGCCTTCCCCGAAGCCTGACCCTCACCTGTCCCCTAATCCTAACCCGTACGCTAACACTAACCCGCGCCCTCACACGTACGCTCCCCCTAAAGCGTTGTTGTACCCTCCCCTGGACCCTAAACCGTCCCCGTCCCCTAACCCTAACCCTAGCCCGAACCTTAACCCTAACACTTCCCCGAAGCCTGACCCTCACCCGTCCCCTAATCCTAACACGTACGCTAACACTAACCCGCGCCCTCACAAGTACGCTCCCAATAAAGCGTTGTCGTACCCTCCCCTGGACCTTAAACCGTCCCCGTCCCCTAACCCTAACCCTAGCCCGAACCCTAACCCTAACCATTCCCCGAAGCCTGACCCTCACCCGTCCCCTAATCCTAAGCCGTACACTAACACTAACCCGCGCCCTCTCGCGTACGCTCCCCCTAAAGCGTTGTCGTACCCTCCCCTGGACCCTAAACCGTCCCCGTCCCCTAACCCTAACCCTAGCCCGAACCCTAACCCTAAACCTTCCCCGAAGCCTGACCCTCACCCGTCCCCTAATCCTAACCCGTACGCTAACACTAACCCGCGCCCTCACACGTACGCTCCCCCTAAAGCGTTGTCGTACCCTCCCCTGGACCCTAAACCGTCCCCGTCCCCTAACACTAACCGTAGCCCGAACCCTAACCCTAACCCTTCCCCGAAGCCTGACCCTCACCCGTTCCCTAATCCTAACCCGTACGCTAACACTAACGCACGCCCTCACACGTACGCTCCCCCTAAACCGTTGTCGTACCCTCCCCTGGACCCTAAACCTTCCCCGTCCCCTAACCCTAACCCTAGCCCGAACCCTAACCCTAACCCTTCCCCGAAGCCTGACCCTCACCCGTCCCCTAATCCTAACCCGTACGCTAACACTAACCGGAGCCCTCACACGTACGCTCCCCCTAAAGCGTTGTTGTACCCTCCCCTGGACCCTAAACCGTCCCCGTCCCCTAACCCTAACCCTAGCCCGAACCCTAACCCTAACACTTCCCCGAAGCCTGACACTCACCCGTCCCCTAATCCTATCCCGTACGCTAACACTAACCCATGCCCTCACACGTACGCTCCCCCTAAAGCATTGTCGTACCCTCCCCTGGACCCTGAACCGTTCCCGTCCCCTAACCCTAACCATAGCCCGAACCCTAACCCTAACCCTTCCCCAAAGCCTGACCCTCACCCGTCTCCTAATCCTAACCCGTACGCTAACAATAACCCACGCCCTCACACGTACGCTCCCCCTAAAGTGTTGTCGTACCCTCCCCTGAACCCTAAACCGTCCCTGTCCCCTAACCCTAACCCTAGCCCGAACCCTAACCCTAACCCTTCTCCGAAGCCTGACCCTCACCCGTCCCCTAATCCTAACCCGTACGCTAACACTAACCCACGCCCTCACACATACGCTCCCCCTAAAGCGTTGTCGTACCCTCCCCTGGACCCTAAACCGTCCCCGTCCCCTAACACTAACCCTAGCCCGAACCCTAACCCTATGCCTTCCCCGAAGCCTGACCCTCACCTGTCCCCTAATCCTAACCCGTACGCTAACACTAACCCGCGCCCTCACACGTACGCTCCCCCTAAAGCGTTTTCGTACCCTCCCCTGGACCCTAAACCGTCCCCGTCCCCTAACCCTAACCCTAGCCCGAACCCTAACCCTAACCCTTCCCCGAAGCCTGACCCTCACCCGTCCCCTAATCCTATCCCGTACGCTAACACTAACCCGCGCCCTCACACGTACGCTCCCCCTAAAGCGTTGTCGTACCCTCCCCTGGACCCTAAACCGTCCCCGTCCCCTAACCCTAACCCTAGCCCGAACCCTAACCCTAACACTTCCCCGAAGCCGGACCCTCACCCGTCCCCTAATCCTAACCCGTACGCTAACACTAACCCGCGCCCTCACACGTACACTCCCCCTAAAGCGTTGTCGTACCCTCCCCTGGACCCTAAACCGTCCCCGTCCCCTAACCCTAACCCTAGCCCGAACCCTAAACCTAACCCTTCCCCGAAGCCTGACCCTGACCCGTCCCCTAATCCTAACCCGTACGCTAACACTAACCCGCGCCCTCACACGTACGCTCCCCCTAAAGCGTTGTCGTACCCTCCCCTGGACCCTAAACCGTCCCCGTCCCCTAACCCTAACCCTAGCCCGAACCCTAACCCTAAACCTTCCCCGAAACCTGAGCCTCACCCGTCCCCTAATCCTAACCCGTACGCTAACACTAACCCGCGCCCTCACACGTACGCTCCCCCTAAAGCTTTGTCGTACCCTCCCCTGGACCCTAAACCGTCCCCGTCCCCTAACACTAACCATAGCCCGAACCCTAACCCTAACCCTTCCCCGAAGCCTGACCCTCACCCGTCCCCTAATCCTAACCCGTACGCTAACACTAACCCACGCCCTCACACGTACGCTCCCCCTAAACCGTTGTCGTACCCTCCCCTGGACCCTAAACCGTCCCCGTCCCCTAACCCTAACCCTAGCCCGAACCCTAACCCTAACCCTTCCCCGAAGCCTGACCCTCACCCGTCCCCTAATCCTAACCCGTACGCTAACACTAACCGGAGCCCTCACACGTACGCTCCCCCTAAAGCGTTGTCGTACCCTCCCCTGGACCCTAAACCGTCCCCGTCCCCTAACCCTAACCCTAGCCCGAACCCTAACCCTAACACTTCCCCGAAGCCTGACACTCACCCGTCCCCTAATCCTATCCCGTACGCTAACACTAACCCATGCCCTCACACGTACGCTCCCCCTAAAGCATTGTCGTACCCTCCCCTCTACCCTGAACCGTCCCCGTCCCCTAACCCTAACCATAGCCCGAACCCTAACCCTAACCCTTCCCCAAAGCCTGACCCTCACCCGTCCCCTAATCCTAACCCGTACGCTAACAATAACCCGCGCCCTCACACGTACGCTCCCCCTAAAGCGTTGTCGTACACTCCCCTGGACCCTAAACCGTCCCCGTCCCCTAACCGTAACCCTAGCCCGAACCCTAACCCTAACCCTTCCCCGAAGCCTGACCCTCACCCGTCCCCTAATCCTAAGCCGTACGCTAACACTAACCCGCGCCCTCACACGTACGCTCCCCCTAAAGCGTTGTCGTACCCTCCCCTGGACCCTAAACCGTCCCCGTCCCCTAACCCTAACCCTAGCCCGAACCCTAAACCTAACCCTTCCCCGAAGCCTGACCCTCACCCGTCCCCTAATCCTAACCCGTACGCTAACACTAACCCGCGCCCTCACACGTACGCTCCCCCTAAAGCGTTGTCGTACCGTCCCCTGGACCCTAAACCGTCCCCGTCCCCCAACCCTAACCCTAGCCCTAACCCTAACCCTAACCCTTCCCCGAAGCCTGACCATCACTCGTCCCATAATCCTAACCCGTACGCTCACACTAACCCACGCCCTCACGCGTACGCTCCCCGTAAAGCGTTGTCGTACCCTCCCCTGGACCCTAAACCGTCCCCGATCTCTAACCCTAACCCTAGCCCGAACCCTAACCCTAACCCTTCCCCGAAACCTGACCCTCACCCGTCCCCTAATCCTAACCCGTACGCTAACACTAACCTGCGCCCTCACACGTACGCTCCCCCTAAAGCGTTGTCGTACCCTCCACTGGACCCTAAACCGTCCCCATCCCCTAACCCTAACCCTAGCCCGAACCCTAACCCTAACCCTTCCCCGAAGCCTGACCCTCACCCGACCCCTATTCCTAACCCGTACGCTAACCCTAACCCGCGCCCTCACGCGTACGCTCCCCCTAAAGCGTTGTCGTACCCTCCCCTGGACCCTAACCCGTCCCCGTCCCCTAACCCTAACCCTAGCCCGAACCCTAACCCTAACACTTCCCCGAAGCCTGACCCTCACCCCTCCCCTAATCCTAACCCGTACGCTAACACTAACCCGTGCCCTCACACGTACGCTCCCCCTAAAGAGTTGTCGTACCCTCACCTGGACCCTAAACCGTCCCCGTCCCCTAACCCTAACCCTAGCCCGAACCCTAACCCTAACCCTTCCCCGAAGCCTGACCCTCACCCGTCCCCTAATCCTAACCCGTACGCTAACACTAACCCGCCCCCTCACGCGTACGCTCCCCCTAAAGCGTTGTCGTACCCTCCCCTGGACCCTAAACCGTCCCCGTTCCCTAACCCTAACCCTAGCCCGAACCCTAACCCTAACCCATCCCCGAAGCCTGACCCTCACCCGTCCCCTAATCCTCACACGTACGCTAACACTAACCCGCGCCCTCACACGTACGCTCCCCCTAAAGCGTTGTCGTACCCTCCCCTGGACCCTAAACCGTCCCCGTCCCCTAACCCTAACCCTAGCCCGAACCCTAACCCTAACCCTTCCCCGAAGCCTGACCCTCACCCGTCCCATAATCCTAACCCGTACGCTAACACTAACCCGCGCCCTCACACCTACGCTCCCCCTAAAGCGTTGTCGTACCCTCCCCTGGACCCTAAACCGTCCCCGTCCCCTAACCCTAACCCTAGCCCGAACCCTAACCCTAACCCTTCCCCGAAGCCTGACCCTCACCCGTCCCCTAATCCTAACCCGTACGCTAACACTAACCCGCGCCCTCACACGTACGCTCCCCCTAAAGCGTTGTCGTACCCTCCCCTGGACCCTAAACCGTCCCCGTCCCCTAACCCTAACCCTAACCCTAGCCCGAACCCTAACCCTAACCCTTCCCCGAAGCCTGACCCTCACCCGTCCCCTAATCCTAACACGTACGCTAACACTAACCCGAGCCCTCACACGTACGCTCCCCCTAAAGCGTTTTCGTACCCTCCCCTGGACCCTAAACCGTCCCCGTCCCCTAACCCTAACCCTAGCCCGAACCCTAACCCTAACACTTCCCCGAAGCCTGACCCTCACCCGTCCCCTAATCCTATCCCGTACACTAACACTAACCCGCGACCTCACACGTACGCTCCTCCTAAAGCATTGTCGTACCCTCCCCTGGACCCTGAACCGTCCCCGTCCCCTAACCCTAACCCTAGCCCGAACCCTAACCCTAACCCTTCCCCGAAGCCTGACCCTCACCCGTCCCCTAATCCTATCCCGTACGCTAACACTAACCCGCGCCCTCACACTTACGCTCTTCTTAAAGCGTTGTAGTACCCTCCCCTGGACCCTAAACCGTCCCCGTCCCCTAACCCTAACCCTAGCCCGAACCCTAACCCTAACCCTTCCCCGAAGCCTGACCCTCACCCGTCCCCTAATCCTAACCCGTACGCTAACACTAACCCGCGCCCTCACATCTACGCTCCCCGTAAAGCGTTGTTGTACCCTCCCCTGGACCCTAAACCGTCCCCGTCCCCTAACCCTAACCCTAGCCCGAACCCTAACCCTAACCCTTCCCCGAAGCCTGACCCCCACCCGTCCCCTAATCCTAACCCGTACGCTAACACTACCCCGCGCCCTCACACGTACGCTCCCCCTACATCGTTGTCGTACCCTCCCCTGGACCCTAAACCGTCCCCGTCCCCTAACCCTAACCCTAGCCCGAACCCTAACCCTAACACTTCCCCGAAGCCTGACACTCACCCGTCCCCTAATCCTATCCCGTACGCTAACACTAACCCATGCCCTCACACGTACGCTCCCCCTAAAGCATTGTCGTACCCTCCCCTCTACCCTGAACCGTCCCCATCCCCTAACTCTAACCATAGCCCGAACCCTAACCCTAACCCTTCCCCAAAGCCTGACCCTCACCCGTCCCCTAATCCTAACCCGTACGCTAACAATAACCCGCGCCCTCACACGTACGCTCCCCCTAAAGCGTTGTCGTACCCTCCCCTGGACCCTAAACCGTCCCCGTCCCCTAACCGTAACCCTAGCCCGAACCCTAACCCTAACCCTTCCCCGAAGCCTGACCCTCACCCGTCCCCTAATCCTAAGCCGTACGCTAACACTAACCCGCGCCCTCACGCGTACGCTCCCCCTAAAGCGTTGTCGTACCCTCCCCTGGACCCTAAACCGTCCCCGTCCCCTAACCCTAAACCTAGCCCGAACCCTAACCCTAACACTTCCCCGAAGCCTGACCCTCACCCGTCCCATAATCCTAACCCATACGCTAACACTAACCTGCGCCCTCACGCGTACGCTCCCCCTAAAGCGTTGTCGTACCCTCCCCTGGACCCTAAACCGTCCCCGTCCCCTAACACTAACCCCAGCCCGAACCCTAACCCTATGCCTTCCCCGAAGCCTGACCCTCACCTGTCCCCTAATCCTAACCCGTACGCTAACACTAACCCGCGCCCTCACACGTACGCTCCCCCTAAAGCGTTGTTGTACCCTCCCCTGGACCCTAAACCGTCCCCGTCCCCTAACCCTAACCCTAGCCCGAACCTTAACCCTAACACTTCCCCGAAGCCTGACCCTCACCCGTCCCCTAATCCTAACACGTACGCTAACACTAACCCGCGCCCTCACAAGTACGCTCCCAATAAAGCGTTGTCGTACCCTCCCCTGGACCTTAAACCGTCCCCGTCCCCTAACCCTAACCCTAGCCCGAACCCTAACCCTAACCCTTCCCCGAAGCCTGACCCTCACCCGTCCCCTATTCCTAACCCGTACGCTAACACTAACCCGCGCCCTCACGCGTACACTCCCCCTAAAGCGTTGTCGTACCCTCCCCTGGACCCTAAATCGTCCCCGTCCCCTAACCCTAACCTTAGCCCGAACCCTAACCCTAACCATTCCCCAAAGCCTGACCCTCACCCGTCCCCTAATCCTAACCCGTACGCTAACACTAACCCGCGCCCTCACACATACGCTCTCCCTAAAGCGTTGTCGTACCCTGCCCTGGACCCTAAACCGTCCCCGTCCCCTAACCCTAACCCTAGCCCGAACCCTAACCCTAACCCTTCCCCGAAGCCTGACCCTCACCCGTCCCCTAATCCTAACCCGTACGCTAACACTAACCCGCCCCCTCACGCGTACGCTCCCCCTAAAGCGTTGTCGTACCCTCCCCTGGACCCTAAACCGTCCCCGTTCCCTAACCCTAACCCTAGCCCGAACCCTAACCCTAACCCATCCCCGAAGCCTGACCCTCACCCGTCCCCTAATCCTCACACGTACGCTAACACTAACCCGCGCCCTCACACGTACGCTCCCCCTAAAGCGTTGTCGTACCCTCCCCTGGACCCTAAACCGTCCCCGTCCCCTAACCCTAACCCTAGCCCGAACCCTAACCCTAACCCTTCCCCGAAGCCTGACCCTCACCCGTCCCATAATCCTAACCCGTACGCTAACACTAACCCGCGCCCTCACACCTACGCTCCCCCTAAAGCGTTGTCGTACCCTCCCCTGGACCCTAAACCGTCCCCGTCCCTTAACCCTAACCCTAGCCCGAACCCTAACCCTAACCCTTCCCCGAAGCCTGACCCTCACCCGTCCCCTAAACCTAACCCGTACGCTAACACTAACCCGCGCCCTCACACGTACGCTCCCCCTAAAGCGTTGTCGTACCCTCCCCTGGACCCTAAACCGTCCCCGTCCCCTAACCCTAACCCTAACCCTAGCCCGAACCCTAACCCTAACCCTTCCCCGAAGCCTGACCCTCACCCGTCCCCTAATCCTAACACGTACGCTAACACTAACCCGAGCCCTCACACGTACGCTCCCCCTAAAGCGTTTTCGTACCCTCCCCTGGACCCTAAACCGTCCCCGTCCCCTAACCCTAACCCTAGCCCGAACCCTAACCCTAACACTTCCCCGAAGCCTGACCCTCACCCGTCCCCTAATCCTATCCCGTACACTAACACTAACCCGCGACCTCACACGTACGCTCCTCCTAAAGCATTGTCGTACCCTCCCCTGGACCCTGAACCGTCCCCGTCCCCTAACCCTAACCCTAGCCCGAACCCTAACCCTAACCCTTCCCCGAAGCCTGACCCTCACCCGTCCCCTAATCCTATCCCGTACGCTAACACTAACCCGCGCCCTCACACTTACGCTCTTCTTAAAGCGTTGTAGTACCCTCCCCTGGACCCTAAACCGTCCCCGTCCCCTAACCCTAACCCTAGCCCGAACCCTAACCCTAACCCTTCCCCGAAGCCTGACCCTCACCCGTCCCCTAATCCTAACCCGTACGCTAACACTAACCCGCGCCCTCACATCTACGCTCCCCGTAAAGCGTTGTTGTACCCTCCCCTGGACCCTAAACCGTCCCCGTCCCCTAACCCTAACCCTAGCCCGAACCCTAACCCTAACTCTTCCCCGAAGCCTGACCCCCACCCGTCCCCTAATCCTAACCCGTACGCTAACACTACCCCGCGCCCTCACACGTACGCTCCCCCTACATCGTTGTCGTACCCTCCCCTGGACCCTAAACCGTCCCCGTCCCCTAACCCTAACCCTAGCCCGAACCCTAACCCTAACCCTTCCCGAAGCCTGACCCTCACCCGTCCCCTAATCCTAAGCCGTACGCTAACACTAACCCGCGCCCTCACGCGTACGCTCCCCCTAAAGCGTTGTCGTACCCTCCCCTGGACCCTAAACCGTCCCCGTCCCCTAACCCTAACCCTAGCCTGAACCCTAACCCTAACCCTTCCCCGAAGCCTGACCCTCACCCGTCCCCTAATCCTAACCCGTACGCTAACACTAACCCGCGCCCTCACATCTACGCTCCCCGTAAAGCGTTGTCGTACCCTCCCCTGGACCCTAAACCGTCCCCGTCCCCTAACCCTAACACTAGCCCGAACCCTAAACCTAACCCTTCCCCGAAGCCTGACCCTCACCCGTCCCCTAATCCTAACCCGTACGCTAACACTACCCCGTGCCCTCACACGTACGCTCCCCCTACAGCATTGTCGTACCCTCCCCTGGACCCTAAACCGTCCCCGTCCCCTAACCCTAACCCTAGCCCGAACCCTAACCCTAACACTTCCCCGAAGCCTGACCCTCACCCGTCCCCTAATCCTAAGCCGTACGCTAACACTAACCCGCGCCCTCACGCGTACGCTCCCCCTAAAGCGTTGTCGTACCCTACCATGGACCCTAAACCGTCCCCGTCCCCTAACCCTAACCCTAGCCCGAACCCTAAACCTAACCCTTCCCCGAAGCCTGACCCTCACCCGTCCCCTAATCCTAACCCGTACACTAACACTAATCCGCGCCCTCACGCGTATGCTCCCCCTAAAGCGTTGTCGTACCCTCACCTGGACCCTAAACCGTCCCCGTCCCCTAACCCTAACCCTAGCCCGAACCCTAATCCTAACCCTTCCCTGAAGCCTGATCCTCACCCCTCCCCTAATCCTAACCCGTACGCTCACACTAACCTACGCCCTCACGCGTACGCTCCCCCTAAAGCGTTGTCGTACCCTCACCTGGACCCTAAACTGTCCCCGGCCCCTAACCCTAACCCTAGCCCGAAACCTAACCCTAACCCTTCCCCGAAGCCTGACCCTCACCCGACGCCTATTCCTAACTGGTACGCTAACCCTAACCCGCGCCCTCACGCGTACGCTCCCCCGAAAGCGTTGTCGTACCCTCCCCTGGACCCTAAACCGTTCCCGTCCCCTAACCCTAACCCTAGCCCGAACCCTAACCCTAACCCTTCCCCGAAGCCTGACCCTCACCCGTCCCCTAATCCTAACCCGTACGCTAACACTAACCCGCGCCCTCACGCGTACGCTCCACCTAAAGCGTTGTCGTACCCTCCCCTGGACCCTAAACCGTCCCCGTCCCCTAACCCTAACCCTAGGCCGAACCCTAACCCTAACCCTTCCCCGAAGCCTGACCCTCACCCGTCCCCTAATCCTAACCCGTAGGCTAACACTACCCCGCGCCCTCACACGTATGCTCCCCCTAAAGCGTTGTCGTACCCTCCCCTGGACCCTAAACCGTCCCCGTCCCCTAACCCTAACCCTAGCCCGAACCCTAACCCTAACCCTTCCCCGAAGCCTGACCCTCACCCGTCCCCTAATCCTAACCCGTACGCTAACACTAACCCGCGCCCTCACACGTACGATCCCCCTAAAGCGATGTCGTACCCTCCCCTGGACCATAAACCGTCCCCGTCCCCTAACCCTAACCCTAGCCCGAACCCTAACCCTAACCCTTCCCCGAAGCCTGACCCTTACCCGTCCCCTAATCCTAACCCGTACGCTAACACTAACCCGCGCCCTCACACGTACGCTCCCCCTAAAGCGTTGTCGTACCCTCCCCTGGACCCTAAACCGTCCCCGTCCCCTAACCCTAACCCTAGCCCGAACCCTAACCCTAACCCTTCCCCGAAGGCTGACCCTCACCCGTCCCCTAATCCTAACCCGTACGCTAACACTAACCTGCGCCGTCACCCGTACGCTCCCCCTAAAGCATTGTCGTACCCTCCCCTGGAACCTAAACCGTCCCCGTCCCCTAACCCTAACCCTAGCCCGAACCCTAACCCTAACCCTTCCCCGAAGCCTGACCCTCACCCGTCCCCTAATCCTAACCCTTACGCTAACACTAACCCGCGCCCTCACACGTACACTGCCCCTAAAGCGTTGTCGTACCCTCCCCTGGACCCTAAACCTTCCCCGTCCCCTAACCCTAACCCTAGCCCGAACCCTAACCCTAACCCTTCCCCGAAGCCTGACCCTCACCCGTCCCCTAATCCTAACCCGTACGCTAACACTAACCCGCGCCCTCACACGTACGCTCCCCCTAAAGCGTTGTCGTACCCTCCCCTGGACCCTAAACCGTCCCCGTCCCCTAACCCTAACCCTAGCCCGAACCCTAACCCTAACCCTTCCCCGAAGCCTGACCCTCACCCGTCCCCTAATCCTAACCCGTACGCTAACACTAACCCGTGCCCTCACACGTACGCTCCCCCTAAAGCGTTGTCGTACCCTCCCCTGGACCCTAAACCGTCCCCGTCCCCTAACCCTAACCCTAGCCCGAACCCTAACCCTAACCCTTCCCTGAAGCCAGACCCTCACCCGTCCCCTAATCCTAACCCGTACGCTAACACTAACCCGCGCCCTCACACGTACGCTCCCCCTAAAGCGTTGTCGTACCCTCCCCTGGACCCTAAACCGTCCCCGTCCCCTAACCCTAACCCTAGCCCGAACCCTAACCCTAACCCTTCCCCGAAGCCTGACCCTCACCCGTCCCCTAATCCTAACCCGTACGCTAACACTAACCCGCGCCCTCACACGTACGCTTCCCCTAAAGCGTTGTCGTACCCTCCCCTGGACCCTAAACCGTCCCCGTCCCCTAACCCTAACCCTAGCCCGAACCCTAACCCTAACCCTTCCCCGAAGCCTGACCCTCACCCGTCCCCTAATCCTAACCCGTAAGCTAACACTAACCCGCGCCCTCACACGTACGCTCCCCCTAAAGCGTTGTCGTACCCTCCCCTGGACCCTAAACCGTCCCCGTCCCCTAACCCTAACCCTAGCCCGAACCCTAACCCTAACCCTTCCCCGAAGCCTGACCCTCACCCGTCCCCTAATCCTAACACGTACGCTAACACTAACCCGAGCCCTCACACGTACGCTCCCCCTAAAGCGTTTTCGTACCCTCCCCTGGACCCTAAACCGTCCCCGTCCCCTAACCCTAACCCTAGCCCGAACCCTAACCCTAACACTTCCCCGAAGCCTGACCCTCACCCGTCCCCTAATCCTATCCCGTACACTAACACTAACCCGCGACCTCACACGTACGCTCCTCCTAAAGCATTGTCGTACCCTCCCCTGGACCCTGAACCGTCCCCGTCCCCTAACCCTAACCCTAGCCCGAACCCTAACCCTAACCCTTCCCCGAAGCCTGACCCTCACCCGTCCCCTAATCCTATCCCGTACGCTAACACTAACCCGCGCCCTCACACTTACGCTCTTCTTAAAGCGTTGTAGTACCCTCCCCTGGACCCTAAACCGTCCCCGTCCCCTAACCCTAACCCTAGCCCGAACCCTAACCCTAACCCTTCCCCGAAGCCTGACCCTCACCCGTCCCCTAATCCTAACCCGTACGCTAACACTAACCCGCGCCCTCACATCTACGCTCCCCGTAAAGCGTTGTTGTACCCTCCCCTGGACCCTAAACCGTCCCCGTCCCCTAACCCTAACCCTAGCCCGAACCCTAACCCTAACCCTTCCCCGAAGCCTGACCCCCACCCGTCCCCTAATCCTAACCCGTACGCTAACACTACCCCGCGCCCTCACACGTACGCTCCCCCTACATCGTTGTCGTACCCTCCCCTGGACCCTAAACCGTCCCCGTCCCCTAACCCTAACCCTAGCCCGAACCCTAACCCTAACACTTCCCCGAAGCCTGACACTCACCCGTCCCCTAATCCTATCCCGTACGCTAACACTAACCCATGCCCTCACACGTACGCTCCCCCTAAAGCATTGTCGTACCCTCCCCTCTACCCTGAACCGTCCCCATCCCCTAACCCTAACCATAGCCCGAACCCTAACCCTAACCCTTCCCCAAAGCCTGACCCTCACCCGTCCCCTAATCCTAACCCATACGCTAACAATAACCCGCGCCCTCACACGTACGCTCCCCCTAAAGCGTTGTCGTACCCTCCCCTGGACCCTAAACCGTCCCCGTCCCCTAACCGTAACCCTAGCCCGAACCCTAACCCTAACCCTTCCCCGAAGCCTGACCCTCACCCGTCCCCTAATCCTAAGCCGTACGCTAACACTAACCCGCGCCCTCACGCGTACGCTCCCCCTAAAGCGTTGTCGTACCCTCCCCTGGACCCTAAACCGTCCCCGTCCCCTAACCCTAAACCTAGCCCGAACCCTAACCCTAACACTTCCCCGAAGCCTGACCCTCACCCGTCCCATAATCCTAACCCATACGCTAACACTAACCTGCGCCCTCACGCGTACGCTCCCCCTAAAGCGTTGTCGTACCCTCCCCTGGACCCTAAACCGTCCCCGTCCCCTAACACTAACCCCAGCCCGAACCCTAACCCTATGCCTTCCCCGAAGCCTGACCCTCACCTGTCCCCTAATCCTAACCCGTACGCTAACACTAACCCGCGCCCTCACACGTACGCTCCCCCTAAAGCGTTGTTGTACCCTCCCCTGGACCCTAAACCGTCCCCGTCCCCTAACCCTAACCCTAGCCCGAACCTTAACCCTAACACTTCCCCGAAGCCTGACCCTCACCCGTCCCCTAATCCTAACACGTACGGTAACAGTAACCCGCGCCCTCACAAGTACGCTCCCAATAAAGCGTTGTCGTACCCTCCCCTGGACCTTAAACCGTCCCCGTCCCCTAACCCTAACCCTAGCCCGAACCCTAACCCTAACCCTTCCCCGAAGCCTGACCCTCACCCGTCCCCTATTCCTAACCCGTACGCTAACACTAACCCGCGCCCTCACGCGTACACTCCCCCTAAAGCGTTGTCGTACCCTCCCCTGGACCCTAAATCGTCCCCGTCCCCTAACCCTAACCTTAGCCCGAACCCTAACCCTAACCATTCCCCAAAGCCTGACCCTCACCCGTCCCCTAATCCTAACCCGTACGCTAACACTAACCCGCGCCCTCACACGTACGCTCCCCCTAAAGCGTTGTCGTACCCTCCCCTGGACCCTAAACCGTCCCCGTCACCTAACCCTAACCCTAGCCCGAACCCTAACCCTAACCCTTCCCCGAAGCCTGACCCTCACCTGTCCCCTAATCCTAACCCGTACGCTAACACTAACCCGCGCCCTCACACGTACGCTCCCCCTAAAGCGTTGTCGTACCCTCCCCTGGACCCTAAACCGTCCCCATCCCCTAACCCTAACCCTAGCCCGAACCCTAACCCTAACCCTTCCCCGAAGCCAGACCCTCACCCGTCCCCTAATCCTAACCCGTACGCTAACACTAACCCGCGCCCTCACACGTACGCTCCCCCTAAAGCGTTGTCGTACCCTCCCCTGGACCCTAAACCGTCCCCGTCCCCTAACCCTAACCCTAGCCCGAACCCTAACCCTAACCCTTCCCCGAAGCCTGACCCTCACCCGTCCCCTAATCCTAACCCGTACGCTAACACTAACCCGCGCCCTCACACGTACGCTTCCCCTAAAGCGTTGTCGTACCCTCCCCTGGACCCTAAACCGTCCCCGTCCCCTAACCCTAACCCTAGCCCGAACCCTAACCCTAACCCTTCCCCGAAGCCTGACCCTCACCCGTCCCCTAATCCTAACCCGTAAGCTAACACTAACCCGCGCCCTCACACGTACGCTCCCCCTAAAGCGTTGTCGTACCCTCCCCTGGACCCTAAACCGTCCCCGTCCCCTAACCCTCACCCTAGCCCGAACCCTAACCCTAACCCTTCCCCGAAGCCTGACCCTCACCCGTCCCCTAATCCTAACCCCTACGCTAACACTAACCCGCGCCCTCACACGTACGCTCCCCCTGAAGCGTTGTCATACCCTCCCCTGGACCCTAAACCTTCCCCGTCCGCTAACCCTAACCCTAACCCGAAGCCTAACCCTAACCCTTCCCCGAAGCCTGACCCTCACCCGTCCCCTAATCCTAACCCCTACGCTAACACTAACCCGCGCCCTCACACGTACGCTGCCCCTAAAGCGTTGTCGTACCCTCCCCTGGACCCTAAACCTTCCCCGTCCCCTAACCCTAACCCTAGCCCGAACCCTAACCCTAACCCTTCCCCGAAGCCTGACCCTCACCCGTCCCCTAATCCTAACCCGTACGCTAACACTAACCCGCGCCCTCACACGTACGCTCCCCCTAAAGCGTTGTCGTACCCTCCCCTGGACCCTAAACCGTCCCCGTCCCCTAACCCTAACCCTAGCCCGAACCCTAACCCTAACCCTTCCCCGAAGCCTGACCCTCACCCGTCCCCTAATCCTAACCCGTACGCTAACACTAACCCGCGCCCTCACACGTACGCTCCCCCTAAAGCGTTGTCGTACCCTCCCCTGGACCCTAAACCGTCCCCGTCCCCTAACCCTAACCCTAGCCCGAACCCTAACCCTAACCCTTCCCCGAAGCCAGACCCTCACCCGTCCCCTAATCCTAACCCGTACGCTAACACTAACCCGCGCCCTCACACGTACGCTCCCCCTAAAGCGTTGTCGTACCCTCCCCTGGACCCTAAACCGTCCCCGTCCCCTAACCCTAACCCTAACCCGAAGCCTAACCCTAACCCTTCCCCGAAGCCTGACCCTCACCCGTCCCCTAATCCTAACCCCTACGCTAACACTAACCCGCGCCCTCACACGTACGCTCCCCCTAAAGCGTTGTCGTACCCTCCCCTGGACCCTAAACCGTCCCCGTCACCTAACCCTAACCCTAGCCCGAACCCTAACCCTAACCCTTCCCCGAAGCCTGACCCTCACCTGTCCCCTAATCCTAACCCGTACGCTAACACTAACCCGCGCCCTCACACGTACGCTCCCCCTAAAGCGTTGTCGTACCCTCCCCTGGACCCTAAACCGTCCCCATCCCCTAACCCTAACCCTAGCCCGAACCCTAACCCTAACCCTTCCCCGAAGCCAGACCCTCACCCGTCCCCTAATCCTAACCCGTACGCTAACACTAACCCGCGCCCTCACACGTACGCTCCCCCTAAAGCGTTGTCGTACCCTCCCCTGGACCCTAAACCGTCCCCGTCCCCTAACCCTAACCCTAGCCCGAACCCTAACCCTAACCCTTCCCCGAAGCCTGACCCTCACCCGTCCCATAATCCTAACCCGTACGCTAACACTAACCCGCGCCCTCACACGTACGCTTCCCCTAAAGCGTTGTCGTACCCTCCCCTGGACCCTAAACCGTCCCCGTCCCCTAACCCTAACCCTAGCCCGAACCCTAACCCTAACCCTTCCCCGAAGCCTGACCCTCACCCGTCCCCTAATCCTAACCCGTAAGCTAACACTAACCCGCGCCCTCACACGTACGCTCCCCCTAAAGCGTTGTCGTACCCTCCCCTGGACCCTAAACCGTCCCCGTCCCCTAACCCTCACCCTAGCCCGAACCCTAACCCTAACCCTTCCCCGAAGCCTGACCCTCACCCGTCCCCTAATCCTAACCCCTACGCTAACACTAACCCGCGCCCTCACACGTACGCTCCCCCTAAAGCGTTGTCATACCCTCCCCTGGACCCTAAACCTTCCCCGTCCGCTAACCCTAACCCTAACCCGAAGCCTAACCCTAACCCTTCCCCGAAGCCTGACCCTCACCCGTCCCCTAATCCTAACCCCTACGCTAACACTAACCCGCGCCCTCACACGTACGCTGCCCCTAAAGCGTTGTCGTACCCTCCCCTGGACCCTAAACCTTCCCCGTCCCCTAACCCTAACCCTAGCCCGAACCCTAACCCTAACCCTTCCCCGAAGCCTGACCCTCACCCGTCCCCTAATCCTAACCCGTACGCTAACACTAACCCACGCCCTCACACGTACGCTCCCCCTAAAGCGTTGTCGTACCCTCCCCTGGACCCTAAACCGTCCCCGTCCCCTAACCCTAACCCTAGCCCGAACCCTAACCCTAACCCTTCCCCGAAGCCTGACCCTCACCCGTCCCCTAATCCTAACCCGTACGCTAACACTAACCCGCGCCCTCACACGTACGCTCCCCCTAAAGCGTTGTCGTACCCTCCCCTGGACCCTAAACCGTCCCCGTCCCCTAACCCTAACCCTAGCCCGAACCCTAACCCTAACCCTTCCCCGAAGCAAGACCCTCACCCGTCCCCTAATCCTAACCCGTACGCTAACACTAACCCGCGCCCTCACACGTACGCTCCCCCTAAAGCGTTGTCGTACCCTCCCCTGGACCCTAAACCGTCCCCGTCCCCTAACCCTAACCCTAGCCCGAACCCTAACCCTAACCCTTCCCCGAAGCCTGACCCTCACCCGTCCCCTAATCCTAACCCGTACGCTAACACTAACCCGCGCCCTCACACGTACGCTTCCCCTAAAGCGTTGTCGTACCCTCCCCTGGACCCTAAACCGTCCCCGTCCCCTAACCCTAACCCTAGCCCGAACCCTAACCCTAACCCTTCCCCGAAGCCTGACCCTCACCCGTCCCCTAATCCTAACCCGTAAGCTAACACTAACCCGCGCCCTCACACGTACGCTCCCCCTAAAGCGTTGTCGTACCCTCCCCTGGACCCTAAACCGTCCCCGTCCCCTAACCCTAACCCTAGCCCGAACCCTAACCCTAACCCTTCCCCGAAGCCTGACCCTCACCCGTCCCCTAATCCTAACCCCTACGCTAACACTAACCCGCGCCCTCACACGTACGCTCCCCCTAAAGCGTTGTCATACCCTCCCCTGGACCCTAAACCTTCCCCGTCCGCTAACCCTAACCCTAACCCGAAGCCTAACCCTAACCCTTCCCCGAAGCCTGACCCTCACCCGTCCCCTAATCCTAACCCCTACGCTAACACTAACCCGCGCCCTCACACGTACGCTCCCCCTAAAGCGTTGTCGTACCCTCCCCTGGACCCTAAACCGTCCCCGTCACCTAACCCTAACCCTAGCCCGAACCCTAACCCTAACCCTTCCCCGAAGCCTGACCCTCACCTGTCCCCTAATCCTAACCCGTACGCTAACACTAACCCGCGCCCTCACACGTACGCTCCCCCTAAAGCGTTGTCGTACCCTCCCCTGGACCCTAAACCGTCCCCATCCCCTAACCCTAACCCTAGCCCGAACCCTAACCCTAACCCTTCCCCGAAGCCAGACCCTCACCCGTCCCCTAATCCTAACCCGTACGCTAACACTAACCCGCGCCCTCACACGTACGCTCCCCCTAAAGCGTTGTCGTACCCTCCCCTGGACCCTAAACCGTCCCCGTCCCCTAACCCTAACCCTAGCCCGAACCCTAACCCTAACCCTTCCCCGAAGCCTAACCCTCACCCGTCCCATAATCCTAACCCGTACGCTAACACTAACCCGCGCCCTCACACCTACGCTCCCCCTAAAGCGTTGTCGTACCCTCCCCTGGACCCTAAACCGTCCCCGTCCCCTAACCCTAACCCTAACCCTAGCCCGAACCCTAACCCTAACCCTTCCCCGAAGCCTGACCCTCACCCGTCCCCTAATCCTAACACGTACGCTAACACTAACCCGAGCCCTCACACGTACGCTCCCCCTAAAGCGTTTTCGTACCCTCCCCTGGACCCTAAACCGTCCCCGTCCCCTAACCCTAACCCTAGCCCGAACCCTAACCCTAACACTTCCCCGAAGCCTGACCCTCACCCGTCCCCTAATCCTATCCCGTACACTAACACTAACCCGCGACCTCACACGTACGCTCCTCCTAAAGCATTGTCGTACACTCCCCTGGACCCTGAACCGTCCCCGTCCCCTAACCCTAACCCTAGCCCGAACCCTAACCCTAACCCTTCCCCGAAGCCTGACCCTCACCCGTCCCCTAATCCTATCCCGTACGCTAACACTAACCCGCGCCCTCACACTTACGCTCTTCTTAAAGCGTTGTAGTACCCTCCCCTGGACCCTAAACCGTCCCCGTCCCCTAACCCTAACCCTAGCCCGAACCCTAACCCTAACCCTTCCCCGAAGCCTGACCCTCACCCGTCCCCTAATCCTAACCCGTACGCTAACACTAACCCGCGCCCTCACATCTACGCTCCCCGTAAAGCGTTGTTGTACCCTCCCCTGGACCCTAAACCGTCCCCGTCCCCTAACCCTAACCCTAGCCCGAACCCTAACCCTAACTCTTCCCCGAAGCCTGACCCCCACCCGTCCCCTAATCCTAACCCGTACGCTAACACTACCCCGCGCCCTCACACGTACGCTCCCCCTACATCGTTGTCGTACCCTCCCCTGGACCCTAAACCGTCCCCGTCCCCTAACCCTAACCCTAGCCCGAACCCTAACCCTAACCCTTCCCGAAGCCTGACCCTCACCCGTCCCCTAATCCTAAGCCGTACGCTAACACTAACCCGCGCCCTCACGCGTACGCTCCCCCTAAAGCGTTGTCGTACCCTCCCCTGGACCCTAAACCGTCCCCGTCCCCTAACCCTAACCCTAGCCTGAACCCTAACCCTAACCCTTCCCCGAAGCCTGACCCTCACCCGTCCCCTAATCCTAACCCGTACGCTAACACTAACCCGCGCCCTCACATCTACGCTCCCCGTAAAGCGTTGTCGTACCCTCCCCTGGACCCTAAACCGTCCCCGTCCCCTAACCCTAACACTAGCCCGAACCCTAAACCTAACCCTTCCCCGAAGCCTGACCCTCACCCGTCCCCTAATCCTAACCCGTACGCTAACACTACCCCGTGCCCTCACACGTACGCTCCCCCTACAGCATTGTCGTACCCTCCCCTGGACCCTAAACCGTCCCCGTCCCCTAACCCTAACCCTAGCCCGAACCCTAACCCTAACCCTTCCCCGAAGCCTGACCCTCACCCGTCCCCTAATCCTAACACGTACGCTAACACTAACCCGAGCCCTCACACGTACGCTCCCCCTAAAGCGTTTTCGTACCCTCCCCTGGACCCTAAACCGTCCCCGTCCCCTAACCCTAACCCTAGCCCGAACCCTAACCCTAACACTTCCCCGAAGCCTGACCCTCACCCGTCCCCTAATCCTATCCCGTACACTAACACTAACCCGCGACCTCACACGTACGCTCCTCCTAAAGCATTGTCGTACCCTCCCCTGGACCCTGAACCGTCCCCGTCCCCTAACCCTAACCCTAGCCCGAACCCTAACCCTAACCCTTCCCCGAAGCCTGACCCTCACCCGTCCCCTAATCCTATCCCGTACGCTAACACTAACCCGCGCCCTCACACTTACGCTCTTCTTAAAGCGTTGTAGTACCCTCCCCTGGACCCTAAACCGTCCCCGTCCCCTAACCCTAACCCTAGCCCGAACCCTAACCCTAACCCTTCCCCGAAGCCTGACCCTCACCCGTCCCCTAATCCTAACCCGTACGCTAACACTAACCCGCGCCCTCACATCTACGCTCCCCGTAAAGCGTTGTTGTACCCTCCCCTGGACCCTAAACCGTCCCCGTCCCCTAACCCTAACCCTAGCCCGAACCCTAACCCTAACTCTTCCCCGAAGCCTGACCCCCACCCGTCCCCTAATCCTAACCCGTACGCTAACACTACCCCGCGCCCTCACACGTACGCTCCCCCTACATCGTTGTCGTACCCTCCCCTGGACCCTAAACCGTCCCCGTCCCCTAACCCTAACCCTAGCCCGAACCCTAACCCTAACCCTTCCCGAAGCCTGACCCTCACCCGTCCCCTAATCCTAAGCCGTACGCTAACACTAACCCGCGCCCTCACGCGTACGCTCCCCCTAAAGCGTTGTCGTACCCTCCCCTGGACCCTAAACCGTCCCCGTCCCCTAACCCTAACCCTAGCCTGAACCCTAACCCTAACCCTTCCCCGAAGCCTGACCCTCACCCGTCCCCTAATCCTAACCCGTACGCTAACACTAACCCGCGCCCTCACATCTACGCTCCCCGTAAAGCGTTGTCGTACCCTCCCCTGGACCCTAAACCGTCCCCGTCCCCTAACCCTAACACTAGCCCGAACCCTAAACCTAACCCTTCCCCGAAGCCTGACCCTCACCCGTCCCCTAATCCTAACCCGTACGCTAACACTACCCCGTGCCCTCACACGTACGCTCCCCCTACAGCATTGTCGTACCCTCCCCTGGACCCTAAACCGTCCCCGTCCCCTAACCCTAACCCTAGCCCGAACCCTAACCCTAACACTTCCCCGAAGCCTGACCCTCACCCGTCCCCTAATCCTAAGCCGTACGCTAACACTAACCCGCGCCCTCACGCGTACGCTCCCCCTAAAGCGTTGTCGTACCCTACCATGGACCCTAAACCGTCCCCGTCCCCTAACCCTAACCCTAGCCTGAACCCTAACCCTAACCCTTCCCCGAAGCCTGACCCTCACCCGTCCCCTAATCCTAACCCGTACACTAACACTAATCCGCGCCCTCACACGTACGCTCCCCCTAAAGCGTTGTCGTACCCTACCATGGACCCTAAACCGTCCCCGTCCCCTAACCCTAACACTAGCCCGAACCCTAAACCTAACCCTTCCCCGAAGCCTGACCCTCACCCGTCCCCTAATCCTAACCCGTACGCTAACACTACCCCGTGCCCTCACACGTACGCTCCCCCTACAGCATTGTCGTACCCTCCCCTGGACCCTAAACCGTCCCCGTCCCCTAACCCTAACCCTAGCCCGAACCCTAACCCTAACACTTCCCCGAAGCCTGACCCTCACCCGTCCCCTAATCCTAAGCCGTACGCTAACACTAACCCGCGCCCTCACGCGTACGCTCCCCCTAAAGCGTTGTCGTACCCTACCATGGACCCTAAACCGTCCCCGTCCCCTAACCCTAACCCTAGCCCGAACCCTAAACCTAACCCTTCCCCGAAGCCTGACCCTCACCCGTCCCCTAATCCTAACCCGTACACTAACACTAATCCGCGCCCTCACGCGTATGCTCCCCCTAAAGCGTTGTCGTACCCTCCCCTGGACCCTAAACCGTCCCCGTCCCCTAACCCTAACCCTAGCCCGAACCCTAATCCTAACCCTTCCCTGAAGCCTGATCCTCACCCCTCCCCTAATCCTAACCCGTACGCTCACACTAACCTACGCCCTCACGCGTACGCTCCCCCTAAAGCGTTGTCGTACCCTCACCTGGACCCTAAACTGTCCCCGGCCCCTAACCCTAACCCTAGCCCGAAACCTAACCCTAACCCTTCCCCGAAGCCTGACCCTCACCCGACGCCTATTCCTAACTGGTACGCTAACCCTAACCCGCGCCCTCACGCGTACGCTCCCCCGAAAGCGTTGTCGTACCCTCCCCTGGACCCTAAACCGTTCCCGTCCCCTAACCCTAACCCTAGCCCGAACCCTAACCCTAACCCTTCCCCGAAGCCTGACCCTCACCCGTCCCCTAATCCTAACCCGTACGCTAACACTACCCCGCGCCCTCACACGTACGCTCCCCCTACATCGTTGTCGTACCCTCCCCTGGACCCTAAACCGTCCCCGTCCCCTAACCCTAACCCTAGCCCGAACCCTAACCCTAACCCTTCCCGAAGCCTGACCCTCACCCGTCCCCTAATCCTAAGCCGTACGCTAACACTAACCCGCGCCCTCACGCGTACGCTCCCCCTAAAGCGTTGTCGTACCCTCCCCTGGACCCTAAACCGTCCCCGTCCCCTAACCCTAACCCTAGCCTGAACCCTAACCCTAACCCTTCCCCGAAGCCTGACCCTCACCCGTCCCCTAATCCTAACCCGTACGCTAACACTAACCCGCGCCCTCACATCTACGCTCCCCGTAAAGCGTTGTCGTACCCTCCCCTGGACCCTAAACCGTCCCCGTCCCCTAACCCTAACACTAGCCCGAACCCTAAACCTAACCCTTCCCCGAAGCCTGACCCTCACCCGTCCCCTAATCCTAACCCGTACGCTAACACTACCCCGTGCCCTCACACGTACGCTCCCCCTACAGCATTGTCGTACCCTCCCCTGGACCCTAAACCGTCCCCGTCCCCTAACCCTAACCCTAGCCCGAACCCTAACCCTAACACTTCCCCGAAGCCTGACCCTCACCCGTCCCCTAATCCTAAGCCGTACGCTAACACTAACCCGCGCCCTCACGCGTACGCTCCCCCTAAAGCGTTGTCGTACCCTACCATGGACCCTAAACCGTCCCCGTCCCCTAACCCTAACCCTAGCCCGAACCCTAAACCTAACCCTTCGCCGAAGCCTGACCCTCACCCGTCCCCTAATCCTAACCCGTACACTAACACTAATCCGCGCCCTCACGCGTATGCTCCCCCTAAAGCGTTGTCGTACCCTCCCCTGGACCCTAAACCGTCCCCGTCCCCTAACCCTAACCCTAGCCCGAACCCTAATCCTAACCCTTCCCTGAAGCCTGATCCTCACCCCTCCCCTAATCCTAACCCGTACGCTCACACTAACCTACGCCCTCACGCGTACGCTCCCCCTAAAGCGTTGTCGTACCCTCACCTGGACCCTAAACTGTCCCCGGCCCCTAACCCTAACCCTAGCCCGAAACCTAACCCTAACCCTTCCCCGAAGCCTGACCCTCACCCGACGCCTATTCCTAACTGGTACGCTAACCCTAACCCGCGCCCTCACGCGTACGCTCCCCCGAAAGCGTTGTCGTACCCTCCCCTGGACCCTAAACCGTTCCCGTCCCCTAACCCTAACCCTAGCCCGAACCCTAACCCTAACCCTTCCCCGAAGCCTGACCCTCACCCGTCCCCTAATCCTAACCCGTACGCTAACACTAACCCGCGCCCTCACGCGTACGCTCCACCTAAAGCGTTGTCGTACCCTCCCCTGGACCCTAAACCGTCCCCGTCCCCTAACCCTAACCCTAGGCCGAACCCTAACCCTAACCCTTCCCCGAAGCCTGACCCTCACCCGTCCCCTAATCCTAACCCGTAGGCTAACACTACCCCGCGCCCTCACACGTATGCTCCCCCTAAAGCGTTGTCGTACCCTCCCCTGGACCCTAAACCGTCCCCGTCCCCTAACCCTAACCCTAGCCCGAACCCTAACCCTAACCCTTCCCCGAAGCCTGACCCTCACCCGTCCCCTAATCCTAACCCGTACGCTAACACTAACCCGCGCCCTCACACGTACGATCCCCCTAAAGCGATGTCGTACCCTCCCCTGGACCATAAACCGTCCCCGTCCCCTAACCCTAACCCTAGCCCGAACCCTAACCCTAACCCTTCCCCGAAGCCTGACCCTTACCCGTCCCCTAATCCTAACCCGTACGCTAACACTAACCCGCGCCCTCACACGTACGCTCCCCCTAAAGCGTTCTCGTACCCTCCCCTGGACCCTAAACCGTCCCCGTCCCCTAACCCTAACCCTAGCCCGAACCCTAACCCTAACCCTTCCCCGAAGGCTGACCCTCACCCGTCCCCTAATCCTAACCCGTACGCTAACACTAACCTGCGCCGTCACCCGTACGCTCCCCCTAAAGCATTGTCGTACCCTCCCCTGGAACCTAAACCGTCCCCGTCCCCTAACCCTAACCCTAGCCCGAACCCTAACCCTAACCCTTCCCCGAAGCCTGACCCTCACCCGTCCCCTAATCCTAACCCCTACGCTAACACTAACCCGCGCCCTCACACGTACGCTGCCCCTAAAGCGTTGTCGTACCCTCCCCTGGACCCTAAACCTTCCCCGTCCCCTAACCCTAACCCTAGCCCGAACCCTAACCCTAACCCTTCCCCGAAGCCTGACCCTCACCCGTCCCCTAATCCTAACCCGTACGCTAACACTAACCCGCGCCCTCACACGTACGCTCCCCCTAAAGCGTTGTCGTACCCTCCCCTGGACCCTAAACCGTCCCCGTCCCCTAACCCTAACCCTAGCCCGAACCCTAACCCTAACCCTTCCCCGAAGCCTGACCCTCACCCGTCCCCTAATCCTAACCCGTACGCTAACACTAACCCGCGCCCTCACACGTACGCTCCCCCTAAAGCGTTGTCGTACCCTCCCCTGGACCCTAAACCGTCCCCGTCCCCTAACCCTAACCCTAGCCCGAACCCTAACCCTAACCCTTCCCCGAAGCCAGACCCTCACCCGTCCCCTAATCCTAACCCGTACGCTAACACTAACCCGCGCCCTCACACGTACGCTCCCCCTAAAGCGTTGTCGTACCCTCCCCTGGACCCTAAACCGTCCCCGTCCCCTAACCCTAACCCTAGCCCGAACCCTAACCCTAACCCTTCCCCGAAGCCTGACCCTCACCCGTCCCCTAATCCTAACCCGTACGCTAACACTAACCCGCGCCCTCACACGTACGCTTCCCCTAAAGCGTTGTCGTACCCTCCCCTGGACCCTAAACCGTCCCCGTCCCCTAACCCTAACCCTAGCCCGAACCCTAACCCTAACCCTTCCCCGAAGCCTGACCCTCACCCGTCCCCTAATCCTAACCCGTAAGCTAACACTAACCCGCGCCCTCACACGTACGCTCCCCCTAAAGCGTTGTCGTACCCTCCCCTGGACCCTAAACCGTCCCCGTCCCCTAACCCTAACCCTAGCCCGAACCCTAACCCTAACCCTTCCCCGAAGCCTGACCCTCACCCGTCCCCTAATCCTAACCCCTACGCTAACACTAACCCGCGCCCTCACACGTACGCTCCCCCTAAAGCGTTGTCATACCCTCCCCTGGACCCTAAACCTTCCCCGTCCGCTAACCCTAACCCTAACCCGAAGCCTAACCCTAACCCTTCCCCGAAGCCTGACCCTCACCCGTCCCCTAATCCTAACCCCTACGCTAACACTAACCCGCGCCCTCACACGTACGCTCCCCCTAAAGCGTTGTCGTACCCTCCCCTGGACCCTAAACCGTCCCCGTCACCTAACCCTAACCCTAGCCCGAACCCTAACCCTAACCCTTCCCCGAAGCCTGACCCTCACCTGTCCCCTAATCCTAACCCGTACGCTAACACTAACCCGCGCCCTCACACGTACGCTCCCCCTAAAGCGTTGTCGTACCCTCCCCTGGACCCTAAACCGTCCCCATCCCCTAACCCTAACCCTAGCCCGAACCCTAACCCTAACCCTTCCCCGAAGCCAGACCCTCACCCGTCCCCTAATCCTAACCCGTACGCTAACACTAACCCGCGCCCTCACACGTACGCTCCCCCTAAAGCGTTGTCGTACCCTCCCCTGGACCCTAAACCGTCCCCGTCCCCTAACCCTAACCCTAGCCCGAACCCTAACCCTAACCCTTCCCCGAAGCCTGACCCTCACCCGTCCCATAATCCTAACCCGTACGCTAACACTAACCCGCGCCCTCACACCTACGCTCCCCCTAAAGCGTTGTCGTACCCTCCCCTGGACCCTAAACCGTCCCCGTCCCCTAACCCTAACCCTAACCCTAGCCCGAACCCTAACCCTAACCCTTCCCCGAAGCCTGACCCTCACCCGTCCCCTAATCCTAACACGTACGCTAACACTAACCCGAGCCCTCACACGTACGCTCCCCCTAAAGCGTTTTCGTACCCTCCCCTGGACCCTAAACCGTCCCCGTCCCCTAACCCTAACCCTAGCCCGAACCCTAACCCTAACACTTCCCCGAAGCCTGACCCTCACCCGTCCCCTAATCCTATCCCGTACACTAACACTAACCCGCGACCTCACACGTACGCTCCTCCTAAAGCATTGTCGTACCCTCCCCTGGACCCTGAACCGTCCCCGTCCCCTAACCCTAACCCTAGCCCGAACCCTAACCCTAACCCTTCCCCGAAGCCTGACCCTCACCCGTCCCCTAATCCTATCCCGTACGCTAACACTAACCCGCGCCCTCACACTTACGCTCTTCTTAAAGCGTTGTAGTACCCTCCCCTGGACCCTAAACCGTCCCCGTCCCCTAACCCTAACCCTAGCCCGAACCCTAACCCTAACCCTTCCCCGAAGCCTGACCCTCACCCGTCCCCTAATCCTAACCCGTACGCTAACACTAACCCGCGCCCTCACATCTACGCTCCCCGTAAAGCGTTGTTGTACCCTCCCCTGGACCCTAAACCGTCCCCGTCCCCTAACCCTAACCCTAGCCCGAACCCTAACCCTAACTCTTCCCCGAAGCCTGACCCCCACCCGTCCCCTAATCCTAACCCGTACGCTAACACTACCCCGTGCCCTCACACGTACGCTCCCCCTACAGCATTGTCGTACCCTCCCCTGGACCCTAAACCGTCCCCGTCCCCTAACCCTAACCCTAGCCCGAACCCTAACCCTAACACTTCCCCGAAGCCTGACCCTCACCCGTCCCCTAATCCTAAGCCGTACGCTAACACTAACCCGCGCCCTCACGCGTACGCTCCCCCTAAAGCGTTGTCGTACCCTACCATGGACCCTAAACCGTCCCCGTCCCCTAACCCTAACCCTAGCCCGAACCCTAAACCTAACCCTTCCCCGAAGCCTGACCCTCACCCGTCCCCTAATCCTAACCCGTACACTAACACTAATCCGCGCCCTCACGCGTATGCTCCCCCTAAAGCGTTGTCGTACCCTCCCCTGGACCCTAAACCGTCCCCGTCCCCTAACCCTAACCCTAGCCCGAACCCTAATCCTAACCCTTCCCTGAAGCCTGATCCTCACCCCTCCCCTAATCCTAACCCGTACGCTCACACTAACCTACGCCCTCACGCGTACGCTCCCCCTAAAGCGTTGTCGTACCCTCACCTGGACCCTAAACTGTCCCCGGCCCCTAACCCTAACCCTAGCCCGAAACCTAACCCTAACCCTTCCCCGAAGCCTGACCCTCACCCGACGCCTATTCCTAACTGGTACGCTAACCCTAACCCGCGCCCTCACGCGTACGCTCCCCCGAAAGCGTTGTCGTACCCTCCCCTGGACCCTAAACCGTTCCCGTCCCCTAACCCTAACCCTAGCCCGAACCCTAACCCTAACCCTTCCCCGAAGCCTGACCCTCACCCGTCCCCTAATCCTAACCCGTACGCTAACACTAACCCGCGCCCTCACGCGTACGCTCCACCTAAAGCGTTGTCGTACCCTCCCCTGGACCCTAAACCGTCCCCGTCCCCTAACCCTAACCCTAGGCCGAACCCTAACCCTAACCCTTCCCCGAAGCCTGACCCTCACCCGTCCCCTAATCCTAACCCGTAGGCTAACACTACCCCGCGCCCTCACACGTATGCTCCCCCTAAAGCGTTGTCGTACCCTCCCCTGGACCCTAAACCGTCCCCGTCCCCTAACCCTAACCCTAGCCCGAACCCTAACCCTAACCCTTCCCCGAAGCCTGACCCTCACCCGTCCCCTAATCCTAACCCGTACGCTAACACTAACCCGCGCCCTCACACGTACGATCCCCCTAAAGCGATGTCGTACCCTCCCCTGGACCATAAACCGTCCCCGTCCCCTAACCCTAACCCTAGCCCGAACCCTAACCCTAACCCTTCCCCGAAGCCTGACCCTTACCCGTCCCCTAATCCTAACCCGTACGCTAACACTAACCCGCGCCCTCACACGTACGCTCCCCCTAAAGCGTTCTCGTACCCTCCCCTGGACCCTAAACCGTCCCCGTCCCCTAACCCTAACCCTAGCCCGAACCCTAACCCTAACCCTTCCCCGAAGGCTGACCCTCACCCGTCCCCTAATCCTAACCCGTACGCTAACACTAACCTGCGCCGTCACCCGTACGCTCCCCCTAAAGCATTGTCGTACCCTCCCCTGGAACCTAAACCGTCCCCGTCCCCTAACCCTAACCCTAGCCCGAACCCTAACCCTAACCCTTCCCCGAAGCCTGACCCTCACCCGTCCCCTAATCCTAACCCCTACGCTAACACTAACCCGCGCCCTCACACGTACGCTGCCCCTAAAGCGTTGTCGTACCCTCCCCTGGACCCTAAACCTTCCCCGTCCCCTAACCCTAACCCTAGCCCGAACCCTAACCCTAACCCTTCCCCGAAGCCTGACCCTCACCCGTCCCCTAATCCTAACCCGTACGCTAACACTAACCCGCGCCCTCACACGTACGCTCCCCCTAAAGCGTTGTCGTACCCTCCCCTGGACCCTAAACCGTCCCCGTCCCCTAACCCTAACCCTAGCCCGAACCCTAACCCTAACCCTTCCCCGAAGCCTGACCCTCACCCGTCCCCTAATCCTAACCCGTACGCTAACACTAACCCGCGCCCTCACACGTACGCTCCCCCTAAAGCGTTGTCGTACCCTCCCCTGGACCCTAAACCGTCCCCGTCCCCTAACCCTAACCCTAGCCCGAACCCTAACCCTAACCCTTCCCCGAAGCCAGACCCTCACCCGTCCCCTAATCCTAACCCGTACGCTAACACTAACCCGCGCCCTCACACGTACGCTCCCCCTAAAGCGTTGTCGTACCCTCCCCTGGACCCTAAACCGTCCCCGTCCCCTAACCCTAACCCTAGCCCGAACCCTAACCCTAACCCTTCCCCGAAGCCTGACCCTCACCCGTCCCCTAATCCTAACCCGTACGCTAACACTAACCCGCGCCCTCACACGTACGCTTCCCCTAAAGCGTTGTCGTACCCTCCCCTGGACCCTAAACCGTCCCCGTCCCCTAACCCTAACCCTAGCCCGAACCCTAACCCTAACCCTTCCCCGAAGCCTGACCCTCACCCGTCCCCTAATCCTAACCCGTAAGCTAACACTAACCCGCGCCCTCACACGTACGCTCCCCCTAAAGCGTTGTCGTACCCTCCCCTGGACCCTAAACCGTCCCCGTCCCCTAACCCTAACCCTAGCCCGAACCCTAACCCTAACCCTTCCCCGAAGCCTGACCCTCACCCGTCCCCTAATCCTAACACGTACGCTAACACTAACCCGAGCCCTCACACGTACGCTCCCCCTAAAGCGTTTTCGTACCCTCCCCTGGACCCTAAACCGTCCCCGTCCCCTAACCCTAACCCTAGCCCGAACCCTAACCCTAACACTTCCCCGAAGCCTGACCCTCACCCGTCCCCTAATCCTATCCCGTACACTAACACTAACCCGCGACCTCACACGTACGCTCCTCCTAAAGCATTGTCGTACCCTCCCCTGGACCCTGAACCGTCCCCGTCCCCTAACCCTAACCCTAGCCCGAACCCTAACCCTAACCCTTCCCCGAAGCCTGACCCTCACCCGTCCCCTAATCCTATCCCGTACGCTAACACTAACCCGCGCCCTCACACTTACGCTCTTCTTAAAGCGTTGTAGTACCCTCCCCTGGACCCTAAACCGTCCCCGTCCCCTAACCCTAACCCTAGCCCGAACCCTAACCCTAACCCTTCCCCGAAGCCTGACCCTCACCCGTCCCCTAATCCTAACCCGTACGCTAACACTAACCCGCGCCCTCACATCTACGCTCCCCGTAAAGCGTTGTTGTACCCTCCCCTGGACCCTAAACCGTCCCCGTCCCCTAACCCTAACCCTAGCCCGAACCCTAACCCTAACCCTTCCCCGAAGCCTGACCCCCACCCGTCCCCTAATCCTAACCCGTACGCTAACACTACCCCGCGCCCTCACACGTACGCTCCCCCTACATCGTTGTCGTACCCTCCCCTGGACCCTAAACCGTCCCCGTCCCCTAACCCTAACCCTAGCCCGAACCCTAACCCTAACACTTCCCCGAAGCCTGACACTCACCCGTCCCCTAATCCTATCCCGTACGCTAACACTAACCCATGCCCTCACACGTACGCTCCCCCTAAAGCATTGTCGTACCCTCCCCTCTACCCTGAACCGTCCCCATCCCCTAACCCTAACCATAGCCCGAACCCTAACCCTAACCCTTCCCCAAAGCCTGACCCTCACCCGTCCCCTAATCCTAACCCGTACGCTAACAATAACCCGCGCCCTCACACGTACGCTCCCCCTAAAGCGTTGTCGTACCCTCCCCTGGACCCTAAACCGTCCCCGTCCCCTAACCGTAACCCTAGCCCGAACCCTAACCCTAACCCTTCCCCGAAGCCTGACCCTCACCCGTCCCCTAATCCTAAGCCGTACGCTAACACTAACCCGCGCCCTCACGCGTACGCTCCCCCTAAAGCGTTGTCGTACCCTCCCCTGGACCCTAAACCGTCCCCGTCCCCTAACCCTAAACCTAGCCCGAACCCTAACCCTAACACTTCCCCGAAGCCTGACCCTCACCCGTCCCATAATCCTAACCCATACGCTAACACTAACCTGCGCCCTCACGCGTACGCTCCCCCTAAAGCGTTGTCGTACCCTCCCCTGGACCCTAAACCGTCCCCGTCCCCTAACACTAACCCCAGCCCGAACCCTAACCCTATGCCTTCCCCGAAGCCTGACCCTCACCTGTCCCCTAATCCTAACCCGTACGCTAACACTAACCCGCGCCCTCACACGTACGCTCCCCCTAAAGCGTTGTTGTACCCTCCCCTGGACCCTAAACCGTCCCCGTCCCCTAACCCTAACCCTAGCCCGAACCTTAACCCTAACACTTCCCCGAAGCCTGACCCTCACCCGTCCCCTAATCCTAACACGTACGCTAACAGTAACCCGCGCCCTCACAAGTACGCTCCCAATAAAGCGTTGTCGTACCCTCCCCTGGACCTTAAACCGTCCCCGTCCCCTAACCCTAACCCTAGCCCGAACCCTAACCCTAACCCTTCCCCGAAGCCTGACCCTCACCCGTCCCCTATT